>NW_022985457.1:219464-422843 GCF_010093595.1 Mytilinidion resinicola | reverse complement strand
CTCTGCTTGCTCTGCTTGCTCTGCTTGCTCTGCTTGCTCTGCTTGCTCTGCTTGCTCTGCTTGCTCTGCTTGCTCTGCTTGCTCTGCTCTGATAACTCTTATCGTCCCAGATCAACGAGAGCACCTTTACTCTGCTTCCTCTGCTCGCTTACCCCTACAGATCAGACAGAGAACGTCACGTGACTCTAATCACTTGATCCTTGGGTTCCTGATTCCCTTCCAGTCCGTTCTTCTTATATCCCTTATAGGTTTGTGTGCGGTTCTGGTTGCGTGGTTCGTAACAACAAAGAGCACAGTTATAGTTAACTTAATATAGTACTTCCCTAAACTTATATAGTTATTATAGGGGAGCGCTACTCGTACACCCCCTTTTCACTACACGTACACCCCCTAATCGCTACACGTACACCCCCCTCCTCTTGGCGCTTCACCACCTTCTAATTGGCTCGGAGAGCCCGGACCTTCCTCCAGGCATTCACCTTTACGTCTCTCTACACGTGATGCTATATACGAGGCCGTACGTGATGCTATACGCGAGGCCGTACGTGATGCTACACACGAGGCCGTACGTGAGCTCGTACGTGAGGCTATACATGAGCTCGTACGTGAGCTTGTACGTGAGCTCGTACGTGAGGCTATACATGAGCTCTGTCACGGTGACGATGTATCGGGCATTTGAACGCGAGATAGACAAGTATCAGATTCAAAGGATAACTACGTGCTATTACCGTGGTTGGTTACAAGACGTCAAGATGCCGAATTGAATTAGGGACGGGAGCCAGGCTATATACAGGACGAGAAAAGGGGCTCGCACATAGCGCGTGGCCCTAACAGAATCGGGAATCAGGTGGCAGGCGCGTGGCGCACGCGTGCGCACGTATGCGGCAACAAGGTGTCAGGGGATTGATGCTTAGAGGGAGGCCATGATCAATACCGTGACAAGCTCGTACGTGAGCTCGTACATAAGGCTATACAAATTGGCATTATGTGATTGCTTGTGTTGTACATGGCCGCATTTGGAGAGAGCATTCGGAATTAGTGAGCGAGTTAAGCGAGCGAATCGGAGGCTACGGAACAGTGTTCCGAGCCAATTAGAAGGTGGTGAAGCGCCAAGAGGGGGGGGTGTACGTGTAGTGAAAAGGGGGTGTACGTGTAGTGAAAAGGGGGTGTACGAGTAGCGCTCCCCTTATTGTATTCTTAATACCTTAAGAGTTTATCTCTTAACTTATATAACTTTTTTTAGACTTTTAACTTAAATAGTAGTAGTATTAGAGGAGAGTGCACGGTAGGGGGCTTATAGATAGAATTGATGATAATAGTGTATTAAGAAACGAATCCTTAAGGAAACCCGGAGGGGGCTCCGCGAAGGATGCATATGTGCTTCCGTAAGGCGAACACGTAAGGGCACTAGGCCCGAACGGAGTTCGCATGCGAATAGCATGCTATACGTAGGTCTATATACTGTATAGGCGCTCTAGCACCTTATAGCGAACTTTGCTTCTTTTTACCCCTTATTCTGTAGCTACCGCTGTATATATAGCTTTGCTAGCAGTAAGTTGAGTTAGGGTTCTGATAGCAAATTTTGTATGGGGGTGTTTGTCGCTATGAATCCGCTTCATTTTCTGTACGGCTACATCTGATAACGTTATTGCCTCGTCTAGCTGGCCTTGGTCTCCAAGCGTCTTTGCAAGGTTGCTCATTTCTAAGATTGTGTCTGGATGTTCTTCGCCGCCTCGTCTAGCTGGCCTTGGTCTCCGAGCGTCTGTGCAAGGTTGCTCATTACTAAGATTGTGTGTGGATGTTCCTCGCCGAGAATACGCCTCATCTTCTCGAACACCTCCTTGAACATCTTCGCCGCCTCGACCAGCTGGCCTTGATCTTCAAGCGTGGACGCAAGGTTGCTCATCGCCGACATTGTGGAAGGATGTTCCTCGCCGAGGATGCGCCTCCTCTTCTCAAACACCTCCTTCTTTATCTTCGCCGCCTCATCTAGCTGGCCTTGGTCTCCGAGCGTCTTTGCAAGGTTACTCATTGCTAAGATCGTGTCTAAGTGTTCCTCACCGAGGATGCGCCTCCTATTTTCGAGTACCTCCTTCTTCATCTTCGCCGCCTCGTCCAGCTGGCCTTGGTCTCCGAGCGTGACTGCGAGGTTGTTCATCGCCGAGATTGTGGAAGGATGTTCCTCACCGAGAATACGCCTCATCTTCTCTAGCACCTCCTTCTGCATCTTCGCCGCCTCAACCCGCTGGCCTTGGTCTTCAAGCGTGGACGCAAGGTTGCTCATCGCCGACATTGTATATGAATGTTCCTCACCGAGGATGCGCCTCATCTTCTCGAACACCTCCTTCTTCATCTTCGCCGCCTCGTCCAGCTGGCCTTGGTCTCCGAGCGTGACTGCGAGGTTACCTATTGCTGAGATCGTGTCTAGATGTTCTTCGCCAAGGATGCGCATCCTCTTTTCTAGTACCTCCTTCTTTATCTTCGCCGCCTCGTCCACCTGGCCTTGGTCTCCGAGCGTCTGTGCAAGGTTACTCATTACCAAGATCGTGTCTGGGTGTTCCTCGCCGAGGATGCGCCTCCTCTTCTCAAGCACCTCCTTCTTCATCTTCGCCGCCTCGTCCAGCTGGCCTTGGTATCCGAGCGTGACTGCGAGGTTGTACATCGCCGAGATGGTGTCTGGATGTTCCTCGCCAAGGAGTCGACGCTTCTCATTCCATATAAACTCCTGAATTACACGTCCTTCCGGCAACCGCCCAATATTAGCAATAAATACCCCTGCTAATACTAGTTCGTTAAGCGTGCCATCTGCTGCTTGATCCCATGCGCGTCCGGTACCGCCAAGCATCGCGAAGTTCGCCATTACATGCGGCACCAGCCGGAGCTTCTCTTCTGGCGTATTCCCGCAGCCATTGATTGCTTTCACAACAAGCTTAAAAGTGGTGACACTGAACCTGTGTTGCTCATCTTCCGTGAGCCTGTCGTAGCCCCAAGCGTGTACCAGCTTGTGCATTGCGTAGCTTTGTTGATCCTCTTTCCATTGCACAAACGAATATCTCTGCAACATCTCAAAGCACCCCTCTAGCTTGTAGATATCCTCCGTCGGCGTAGAAGAGACTTCAATAGCACTACCTGTCGATCTCGTACTTTCTAGTTGCCTGCTAGTCCCAAACAGCTGCAGAAAAATATCATCGAAGCTGAAAAATGACAACATGGTCATAAGTGTTGACGCCTCGGAACTCTGCTCGTGAATAGCGTGGTATGACGTTTCCCATGTAGTAAGCACACTCTCGCTGTACTGATGGATGAGACTCTCGGGTTTTCGCTTTAGTAGTTCGCGCCGGCGCTGTCTGTATTCCGGGAGGTATGCCTTAACATCCGACTGTAGCCGCGGAGTTCTCCCTACATATGTGGAAGCAAGAGTGACCGCTAGCGCCAGATACCCGAGCTCTTTGACAATAGCCCTGACTTCATGTTCGATGTCTTGATTATCACGCCGTAGCCGAGAGTACTTGTAGAACAGCTCCGCAGCCTGGGCCTCCTCCATATCACCAACCTGCACCCCTTCTAGTCGTGTCATGTCCTTTGCCGTACTGCTCCGGCTTGTAACGATAATATGTAGTGATGCCACGTCAGGAATAAAGCGCTTGATGTCAATGTATTCGGTGACCTCTTCGTTCTCGATTATGTCGGCGCCATCAAACACTATCAGCCACGGCCCTCGCTGACTAGAAAACCAGCTCTTCACTCCTATCACAGCACTGTCAACACTAACTGTCTCTTGCCCAGCGACCATCTGCACGCCAAACAGCGTCTGATAGAGGTTGACAAAGTCTCGCTCGAGCGACTCCTTCCGTCCGGCCTCGATCCAGAACGTTGCCTTGTAGTCGGTGCGGTACTGTCGCACGTAGTCTAGCACCAGCTGTGTTTTCCCAGCGCCGCCGAGTCCCCAGACGACAAGCGTCTTCGTGTTTGTGTCTGCAGCATCGTCGCACAGCTGTGTCTTAATCTCGTC
This sequence comes from Mytilinidion resinicola, assembly GCF_010093595.1. Taxonomy (NCBI): domain Eukaryota; kingdom Fungi; phylum Ascomycota; class Dothideomycetes; order Mytilinidiales; family Mytilinidiaceae; genus Mytilinidion; species Mytilinidion resinicola. The sequence continues at coordinate 418,831 of NW_022985457.1, read as the reverse complement.
GCGTAGGAAGGCTCGCGGAACGTATGCCTTCACCGGTTCAAGCGAGGAGTGGGAGAACTGGCCAGCAAAGTCGGGCCGTGCTGTGGAATCTGATCGTCGTTAGTATTGAAACCAGGACAGCAGCCGGCATAAGCTCACTGATAGTAACTCCACTAAAGTTGCCTTGGAAGACTGAACCGCCCGTCACCTGCGTAGTTCCGAAGCGTGATCCTTCTTGGTGGATGTGCGCCGCGCCAGATCGCAAGCCTGGTCGCACTGGCAAATCCATGGCGAAAGGTATGGATCGTCGTGGATACTCCGATGGAGGACACCACGATCACTCTCCGCAATCTTCAGCTGTTACGCCGGTAAGGCGTTCCTTCACAATTCTCGCAATGGCTACACCACAACAACATAAACTCCTACACAAAGAGGGCAGATTAGCTCTTGCTTTCCAGGCATACAAAATGGGCCAAGTAAAAACCCTCGAGACAGCTGCGAAGCTATTCGACGTTGCCCCAAATACACTACGGCGACGCGATGCCGGTATTCAACCTCAACGCGGTCACAACGCGCCAAATCGCCGTCTTACACCAGCACAAGAAGAGAGCCTTAAGCAGTGGATTCTATCAAGAGATCAACGCGGTATGCCGCCACGAATTGAGGTTGTACGGCAGATGGCTGCATTATTAGCTGCGCAGCGTGGACCCGCCAAACCCATCGGCATAAATTGGGTGTCAACCTTTCTAAAGCGCCACAACGATCTACAATCCAAATTCAATTGCAAGTACGATTATCAACGGGCCAAATGCGAAGATCCAGTTATTATTCGAGGCTGGTATAAGCGTGTACATGATACAAAGATGCAATACGGAATTCAGGATGATGATACCTGGAACTTTGATGAGACTGGCTTCCAAATGGGTGTTATCGCAACAGCTGCAAAAGTTGTTACCGGAACAGATCGAGCCGGCCGTCCAAGAACAATACAACCAGGCAATCGAGAATAGCCTCATGCATAGCCTCACGTACGAGCTCACGTACAAGCTTACATACGAGCTCACGTACAAGCTCACGTGCAAGCTCACGTACGGCCTCGCGTATAGCATCACGTGCAGAGAGATGTAAAGGTGAATGCCCGGAGGAAGCTCCACGCTGCTCTGAGCCAATTAGAAGGTTGTGAAGCGCCAAGAGGGGGAGGGGGGGTTGTGCGCGGAGTGATTAGGGGGTGTGCGTTCATCCCTCCCCCAATTCTATATTAAATCCAATCAATCTGCTCTCTAGTTAAGCCTGCCGCCCGTTTACCAACCACACTGCTCACCATGGACCAGAAAAACAAAGCCCGGCTCAAACACCTGAGCAAAACCACCATCCCCCGCTATCTCTTCCGCGGCTGGTGCGCTCTATCCGGCGGCGGTGCAGCCGGCCTGAACACCGTAGACGGCGTCTGCCCACACGCCTTCAACCGTGGCCGCGGCCACAAAAACGTGTACAACTTGACCTACGACCAGCTCCATACCATGGCCGTATCCCATTACGGGGGCGGCTTGCTCCCAGAGACCGAGCTCAGCTCCTGGGCCGCGAGCATCAGCGTCGCGCTCTCCTACGCCCGTCGCGAACCAAGCAGCCACCTGGCCATCCTCGACACCAAGGTCCTCGGGAGCAGCGTTAAGGTGTGGCACGCGCCGCAGCTGCTCGACTGGGGGCCCCACGAGTACCTCGCCCACGGCCCCATTGGCGGAGACGGGTACAAAGCTGTGCCGGTGACGGCGCTCGAGGCCGCCGGGCTGAGGGCGCTGGGGGAGGACCCTAAGGAGTATGAATACCTGCTGCGTGACGAGCAGGCAGGGCGTCATTCGCCGCCGGCGAAGCTGGAAGTGAGCGGCCCAGATGTGATCTTCGGAGCGTGCAAACAGGTCGCAGAGCTCTATGGTCGGGCATTCGCGATGCCAGTGGCGCTAGCGCTTCTGGCGTGGGTTCCGCGGGATTGGTATTGCTACGACGAGCCATCTGCGGAGGATAAGGCTGTCATTACGCGGGGGCTGACGCCGCTGGCGACGCCGCAGGATTGGACGGAGAGCGTGGCGATCTTGGTGGATGATAGAGTCGACACCGGGGGGTATTTGGACGTTAGGCGGCTTATGAAGCTGATGCAGGTGCTGGCGGACAGAAATCATGGCAAGGGGGTGAGGCAGAGAGAAATGAGGGAGAGAAAGAGGGCGTTGGGAGAGGCGGAGAGGAATAGAGAGCAGGTGGAGAATCTGAGGGAGGGAGCCCATAACCAGAAGCCGAATTTGGAGGGCAAAGGGGGCAAAGGAGTGAAGCATGAGGGTGAGAGGGGATCCGGCAGAACCAGGGCTGGTAACGGAAGTTTGAGGGGACAGAGGAGAGTGGAGAAAGGTGATGAAAAGAAGGACGAGGAGAGCAACGTCGCAAACGGGGGTTGCAATGGAGTTTCTAAGCCATCGGGAGAAGGGAAGAAGGACGAAGCGAAGAGAAACGCTAATCCAGAGCCAAAGGCGAAAGCGAAGAATAACGCCCTAAAGGAAATAGACAGAAACGCGGCACGCAAGAAAGACCCAGAGACACCCAAAAAAGCGAAAAACGACAAGCAGGCAAGGGACAAGCAGGCAAGGGACAAGACAGTCGGCGATGAAGCACCAAAGCTGCCACCCGGTAAGGCGACAAAGAGTGCCCAGAAACCGAAAAACGCGAGGCGGAAAAGATGATGCCGCGTGGAAGAGACAAGGAGGAGCAGATTGAATTCATACTTCGACTTTGTAGTAATGGGAGTAATGGGAATAATGGAAGCAAATATGTAGGGAACGGCCCATGTACTGAATTTGTGGATCAGATCGAATATGAGAGACTCGTCGTTTAGTAGTGAGCTGAGATTAGTTCTGACAGCTCACCTGGCGCCAACCACACCAACCCCCCTCAAACCCCCCGAATCCCCGTCCACTCACTCCTGCAGCCCCTCGCTCCTCTCCTCCAAAATCCTCCTCACCGCCTGCTCGAACCCCTCTGGCTCAAACCCAAACACCTCATTATCCCACGGCTGCGGCACCCCCACCACACCCAGCTCCCCCAAATTTTTCTTCAACAAAAAAGCCAACTCCCCATCCACATCCCCCGCCTTCCTACACGCCTCGGCCTTATCGACCGCCTCCTGCTGCGACAAATACGTACACGTATACTTCACCCCCTGCACCTTCTCCAGCGTCGCAATCACCTCCCGCCAAGTATACAACCCCCCCGGGACGCGGAACCAGCGCTCCCTGCTCTCGCTCTTCGGGAGGAGCGTAGACTGCACAATATACTTCGCGGCACTGCACACACACACGCATCAGCCCCTTTCCCCCCAACACACGAAGCAAATCCAAACCAAAAAAGAAAAATGCAAACTCACTCCCTCGCGGACGTCCACTCGCCCGCCCTCCCCGGGCTGCCATACAACTCAAACGTGTGCTTCGCGATATCAACGCCAAACAGCGGCATCAGCGCGAACTCGACAAAGTGGCCCGTCATCACGACGCTGTAGTTGAAGCTCGCGTGCTGTGGGACCACGGCGCGCAGGTGCGCCACCGTGCGCTGTTTCTCGCGCCAGTAGCCGTTGCTGAGGAACTCGCCTTGGTGGCCGTCGCTGCCGTACTCGGAGGGGTAGAATTCCGTGACTCCCGCGGCGATGGCGGCGTCGATGATGGCGGGTTGGTCTTTCATGACGAGGTTGCCGAGAAGGGAGATGACGGTGTCGAAACCTGGGTTGTAGTGCCGTGAGTGGCACGGAGAAGAGAGGAGGGCCGGGGGGGGGGGGGGGGAAGGGAGGGGTAGACATACCTTTGAATGAGGCAGCATCGGTATAGGACCCGATGATGAGTTCGAAGCCTTTAGCTTCCACGTCTGCGAACTTGTGGCGTTTGTGTTCTTCGGTGAGAATGGCAAGGCGGGTGAAGCTAGAGCGGTTGCGGAGGAATTCGAGGGAGACGTAGTTGCCGAGCCAGCCGCTTGCACCGATGAGGATGACGGAGGGAGAGGCCATGATGTGCACTTTGGTTGTATAAGAGCCGATTTATTCGAGAGGAGGTGGAGAAGTAATGCTGGGGCAATGAGATGAAAAGAGCAGTTGTTCGCTGCAGAATGTGGGCTTTAAGTACTTTTCAAAGAAGGGCCCCAGGAGCTCCGGCCAAGATACGCAATGCTGCATTATTAGAAATCCAAATGCCTGCTGAATGTGTGCTTGAGCATGAGGCATAAGGAAAAGGTGGGCATTGGGAAAGCTAACCTCGAATAGGCAGTGGGTGTCGGCCTGAACCAATCAGACCGTGGTGTGTTCAAAGCATTGCATGCCGCGCAAACAGATACCCACTTCCTATTGTGGTCTAGCACAGACTCTATACTTCGGCGCGGATGACATGTCCGCCGTTGAAACCCATCATAATTTGGACTAGACCGCAGTCAAATATACCCAATACCTTGTAGAGCTTAGCGTTAGCGTACCTAGGTGGCCTTGAAAACTAATCAGGCATCACTGATCAGCGAACAGCGTAAGAGAGACGGTTCGGTTAGTCCCGCGCAGCCGAAGGAAATGCGGAGTAGAGAGTAAAGAATTCTGTGTCCATTCATGGCTCGGTGGCCTCGGAGCATACTGACCGGTTGCTAAAAGCAGGTCCAGCCTAGTTCCAAGCTGGCACCGCATTACCTTGTGCATGATTCCCTCACCACCGTATTCCTCTAACTGGAAGAACCCGACAGAGACGACGAAGTGGAAAAAGATAGGACAAAGCAATAAAATCCAACCACGCGACCCATTCCAATCCAATCCAAGTTACCCCCATAAACCCGACACCCAGGCACGTGGATTCGTGCCAAGGTAAAAGCCAGGAACATGAAACTCCCATGCAAACGCCTAGAACCCGTGGGCCGAGCTGAAAGAACGCAAATCGTGCGTTGCCGCTATTCACGAAGAAAGGGAATATGGTAGTGTGGCTGTAGACGGACTCGAGCTGAAATCGAGACACACTGACGCTGGTGCCTCGTAAGATGCTGGGGATATATGTAGAATGAACGCCAAAGTGGAAAGGGCATGAGGGGAGGCTAGATCTCCTCCATGTTGCCAGCGGGCTCCTCGTCTTCGCCTGACGCGTAGCTACCGACGGAGCTCATTTCGTCGTCAAGGTCGCTTTCTTCGTCGGCTTCGTCGGCAGCATCTTTCGAGGCATATTTGGCGACATACTCTGCGAATTCATAAGTAGATGGTTCGAATAGAAGTGGGAAAACTGTCAAAAGAAGTCCACGTATTGTGACTTCCCAGGGCAAGAAGGCGGCTACTCACCCTTCACCTTTGCATCATAACTCTTCGGCTCCCGCATCAGCAACGCAGCAGCCTCGCCATTCAACGGGTCGGTGGGGTTCGGGTAGCGGAGAAGTTGCGGAAGGAAGACTTCGAAGATGTTGATCATGTCATACATTGGTGACCAGGTCTGGTTGATGACATCCAGGCATACGGAGCCCGACCTTCACGGGTGTTAGTTGCAGTCTTAGGGTTCCAGGACAGGGGTCATACAACTCGTCGATGTTGGGGTGGAATATCCGATTCACGAAGCCGATACTGGGGCTCTTGTAGGGGTATTGGTCGGGGAGTTCGACGTGGATCTTCCAGAGACCCCCGGCGAAGGGTGCTGTGTTAGTATTAGTAAATGAGTATCGAGGAGAACATAGGGGAACACCGACTCTCTTCAGGACCCTTGAATCGCACATAGAATTCTTGCCTATGGTGCCGTTAGGACTGTGTGGAAGCCGAATAGTGTAGTTAGTGGTAGGATGGTATAACGAACACTGCGCCAGGTTAGCTTCCATCTGCGGAGCCTGGACCGGGGATTTCCAACGTACTATTGTCATTGACCAGAGTGACTTCATAATCGCTCATCAGCCTACGCAAGTCTCAGCCTATTGTTCAGATATATGCGACGTGGTAGGAAGGTGGGGGAGCGCGTAGTAGACGTACATCCTATTCTCGTTAGCGGAGTTCATCATCACCAGCGGAATGTAGTGACTTACTTCATGACCTGAACACGCCGCAAGAAAGCTCGTTAGTCTTTGTGCTTCCCATAGCTACAGATAGTGCGCGGGATCCACCTACATCCGTCTCGATACGTCTCTTTGGGCTGCTCATCTTGTCGGGCTCTGGCTATCCACTTATTCTTCCGTGGATCTCGTACGGGCAAAGAAGCTGGTGGGAGAGTTCGTGTTCTTTCCCAAGCTCCAGGAAGGTTTTCAGCACTCAGAGAAGTTCAGTGTATTCCAGGCAAGCTCGGCGGGTGCTGCGGGCGGGATATATGCAGTTGGTTCGCCAGCGAAGTAGAGGGGCGCTCTGTTGGCGGGGTATGGCTGGATGGAGTGAGTCTATGCAGAAGTGAGAGCTGGATCAATGGGAGGCGGCAGATGAGGCGGTTGACGGCTGGCAGCAGTGGTCTAGGAGGCTATCTCACGGTAGAGAGGCTCGTAGAGGCAATGGAGGATGATGCTGGCAGCTGCAGAGTCACGCAAGCAGGCGGCGACGGCGGAAGTCACGGGGACCACTTGTCAAGTCTGGCCCGAGACCCCGCGATACATCACGTGGAGGTGTCTTGCGGATAGGTATGGGTAGCATTACTATGCATATGTACGATTCGGAAGAGAAAGCCGACTGCTATCTGGCAAGTTTTGGTGGTGAGTTTTACCAATAGGGCGGCTTGCAGGGAAACCTCAGAGCTCTGCCATCACGGTGCAACACCACACACAGAAGCCAGCCTCGCAGTGGCCTCGTCTCGACAAACACACTGTGACTCCACCACGCCGCAAACGACGACCTCGGGGATGTCGAACAAAGAGGCGCTGAGTCTGGGCGCGCGCTGACTCCATTCTCCGACAAGCACCGGACCGAGGCCCTGGAAAGCTGAACAAAACACCCACGGATCCCGCCTTCGTTCTCTCCTCTGCGCTGCAGAAAACATCACGAACCTCGCCATTTAAAACAAGACTCCGCACGTCCGCCATGGCCCGGAATCCTGTTTCTCTCGCCTCCTCGAATTCTCTGGAGAAGCCTCATCCACCACGCTTCGCCGCAAATACCCACCCGACATCGCCATGTCGCGTGCCTTGACTCGTCTTATCCCAACTTCTTCACTTCGGAGTTTGACGTCTTCACCACGATGGAGACCCTCGCTGCCGGTCGCAATATCGCAAACCTTGCTGTCGCCAGCTGCCCAGACTAGACATAGCTCACATTCACCTATGGGTGCTGCTCCAGCCCAAGTCCGCAAGCCCGTCACCATCAACACCCTGCAGTCGCTATACCGCAAGAACGAGCCCATAACTATGATCACCGCTCACGACTTCCCAAGTGGACACGTCGCCGACCACGCTGGCATGGACATGATACTCGTTGGTGACAGTCTCGCTATGGTTGCACTAGGTATGGAAGACACGAGCGAAGTACTGCTAGAAGAAATGCTGCTTCATTGTCGCTCTGTCGCACGAGCTACCAAGTCTGCCTTTACTGTATGCTCACCCGTCTATCTCTTGTTCACACTAAATCAACTCTAACCTCCTCTCAGGTCGGTGATCTACCCATGGGCTCCTACGAAGTCTCCCCCGAGCAAGCCGTCACCTCCGCTATCCGCGTCATAAAAGAAGGTCGAGTGAAGTCCGTCAAGTTAGAAGGAGGGGCGGAAATGGCTCCCACCATCGCCGCTATTACCCGTGCCGGCATACCGGTCCTTGCCCACATAGGTCTCACACCTCAACGCCAAAACGCTCTCGGCGGTTTCCGCGTACAAGGGAAATCAACCGCCTCGGCCGTTTCCCTCCTTCAAGACGCCCTCGCCGTACAGGCTGCCGGCGCTTTCGCCGTAGTCCTCGAGGCAGTGCCGGCTGAGGTCGCTGCCATCGTCACTGGTGAACTTAGCATCCCCACCATCGGAATCGGCGCTGGAAACGGCTGCTCGGGCCAGGTTCTCGTACAGGTCGACATGTCTGGAAATTTCCCACCCGGCCGCTTCCTCCCTAAGTTCGTGAAACAATACGGCAACGTATGGGCAGAGAGCATGAGTGCTATTCAAACTTACGGAAAAGAGGTCAAGAGTCGGGAATATCCAGCGAAAGAGCATACCTACCCCATGCCGGCAAAGGAGCTGGCTGAGTTCGAGAAGATAATCTCAGAAAAGAGGGAGAAATTGTGAGGACGATTAGTTGAAAAAGGCGGCGAATTCATTAAAAGCGTATAGAAGTTTTGGATACCCTGGTTTTGCATATTGAGCGCGCAAATGCCGTCGTTGGTTGGAGCATTTTCAATGCATTGAGAGCACAAAATAATGGATAGGATAGAATGAAAACTTACAACCGATTCGTAACATATGAGCACTTCGTTTGTATTGTGATGACACTGTCTGAGATGTCCCAGTGAGGCAACCCAACGCCGTTGCTACCCTCTAATCACCGCTCCAAATTGCACTGTAGCTGAATCTACCCCGACCTGGAGTCCCTAAAGCAGGTTCACTCTTTCGCGATGAATGACACCGTCTGAGGTGGCCCAGTGAGACACTCCTACAGAGATTTCTCAGTTCTGGTCATCGCTCCGTATCGCGCTGTAGCTGAATGTCCCTTAACTTGAAGTCCTAAACTAGGTCCAATCTTTCTCAACGGATGACACCGTCCGAGGTGCCGCAGCGAGGCAGCCCTAACAACATCTGTATCCTTGAATCACCGCTCTGATTTACACCGCACCCGAAGTCTTATTTTCTCTAACCTTAGATCAGCTCCATGATCACAGCTTCCAGTTGAACCGATTCCACTTCGCGCCACACGGGGGCTCCCCCGTTCGAAAACCACGCAACGTAGTTCCAAGTATCAACGAGATGAACCGTACGAACGATCAGTTTCGCAGACAACTCGTGGAAGTATTCACAAAAGCACCCACGCTACGTACAAGACTCCGTGCACACATGGTCCCCTCTTTTCCACCAGAGAACGCAAGAAAATAGATCCTGATATCGAAAGTTGCTTGATAACCAGACGAACTACGCCTACGCAATGCCCAAGCCGCTAATGCTCAACCTGACCATCCCCCCCCCCAAAAAAAAACGCCATAAAACGCCCCAACCTCGTCTCCGCTCCCCACCCAGTCCACTCATTCACCCAAACGCAGGCGTAATCGAATACGCCACCACCAGCTCCTCATTCGTCTTGAAACACTTTCAACCCCGTTAGCTTACCCCCCTCTCTTCCAGTCCCCTTTCCATCCATCACTCACCCGCCACAAATTCCCCACGCCCTCATCCGGCGCCGGCGCAAACACGCTATTCACATAGCAATTCAAGCTCTCGTGGGCCCCCAGCCTCAGCTTATTCCGCAGCGACGACACCACCACCTCGAAGCGCTGCGAGGACCTGATCATGAACTTCTGCTGCTTGAGGGCGGGCGCGGCGCCGACGGGGAGGAGGCGCACTTGGACTGCCAAAAACCTCATCGCTAGTTAGTAGTGTCTGGCGTGCCTTTCCCCCCTCTTCTTCCTTTAACCGAAAACGGAAGCATGGTATTATGGCGAGGAGACGTGGAGAATGAGGAGATTGCGGATAGTTTTTTCTTTTTTTTTTTCTTGTGGATGACGATGATACGTGGACTCGAAATACATGGATGGATGGTAGATAATGAATGGATTAAGAAACAGCGGACGCACCTTTCGCAACCCCCAACTCTCCCGCCCCTTCTAACGCGTGCGCCGCGTCGCGGGGTAAGCTGGTCAGCACGACCGACGCCGCCATCGTGAGCGGGATATCCGTCGCATCTTCCTCGTCCTCGATGGGGAGGTTGGCGGCGACGGACGATTCTGGGGAGGGAGGGGAGGACATCGTTGCTAGCGGATTTGCGGAGAAATGCAGTTCTGTTGGAGTGGGGTTGAGAGGAGTGGTATGAGTTGATTGTTGGAAGGTGGATGTGGTTAGGCGGCTGCCTTAAAAAAGCTAAGCGTTCGCCATAGAATAAGGCTGAGCGACGATCTCACAACGATGAATGTATATAGCTCAGTTGCGGGTTTATATCATCGGGGTTACATCTTATGTGTTAGTTTGCAGGCCGTAGCGTCTGAGCATTGAGGAAATGCGAACATCATGTACATATATGAGCGCCCTGTTTGTACCAGCATTGATTGCTGTAAGTTACGTGATTTTCTAAAGCTGACATTATGCAGCATTGCACACACATATTCCGAATCCATCTGATATTCTAATGCTTGGGATGGTGTATCGGAACATCAAACTACTTCATCATACAGTACTCCAGCTAAGACACAAGTTTAGGCACATGAGGTGCTGAAGCACCACAAACAGCGGCAAGAAGGCCGACTGTCAGCGTGTGAAACTTCTCTAATTTAGCTCTTAGGGACTTTACGTCTTCTAAAAACGTTTAGAATGCGCCGAAGCACCTCAAACAGTTGCAAGAAACTGCGCCCAGACTTTTGGCAAGGCACTGTATCAATCATCACCAGCCGCCTCACAAGTCACCACAAAACCACTCTAGCTCATGCCAATACAACAGTAGATAACCTCTATGTATCTTAGGATGCTTATGAATAAGACACTAGACAATGAAATACGCCTTCCAGGTAAGCCATGCCAAGCTATGAGTCCATGACAGAGACCACACCATGCCCCAATACAAAATACTCCCGACACCTCCCAAGTGCACAAGCATCAAGGCATCTATACCTGTTTTTGCGGTAAAACCACCAGCGACGCTAAACAATGCAGGCCATAAGATCCTACAGAGAACCACACAAGTGAACGGAGCCACCAAAGAAAGAGAAAAAAATGCGCCTCCGAAAATGCAGATGTCACCATGGAAATGCTGTGTAGTGGGTATTCGCAGAGAGAACACGCTTCCATATGAAGGAGGGCCTGGATGAAGGGTATACAGTAATAAGGATGACCATTGGTCGTGATTCATGTCGCGGAATTGCTTCCAGGATAGGTGATGATGGGATTGCTGGTGGAAGCTGGGCAACGATGATGGTATTTTTCGTAGTCGTTCGTAGACGAGACTATCGACGAACAAGCTGACTGAGAAGAGCGTCGAGTTCTCTCCAGTTCTCTAAAGTCATTGCGAATTTGCGATGTTTGCGCGAGGTGATGTGCTGGTTAGAGTTAGTGTTGTTCATGAAATGGCGTGTTGAGAGATACATACCTCATCGAAGTCGTTGAACTTCTCTCGGCAATTTTCGCAGTATCCGGGTTTGAGCTCCTTCTCTGTTGCCTTCTTACGACGGACAACAGCAACCTTCTGTTGCAACTTCTCTTCTTCAGAAACTGTCATGTCTTCGTGAATATGTGTAAGCGTGTCTTGGGCCTTTCGCTTCGCCGCCCTTGGGGGTGGACCGCAATCATTGTTGATGGCAGCACGAACATCATTCATGTAAGAGGATGGCATGCTGGAGGCTGAAGGTGCGTTGTTCTTCTCAAGAACCTTCCTCTTCAGTTGATGCATCTCTTTGCTGGTTCCAGCTCTTGCACCCGGGGCAGCAGCGGTAGAGGAGATCATCTGTGATCTAATAGCTGAAGTAACGTTCGATGGTTGGATTCCTGACGCGACAGGCTCGCCTCCAGCAAAGCGTGGGATGCCCCGAATGCTCGCCTGCGCGCTTCCAAACATAGGCGGCATGCTGTCTGGATTGCCACGCTTGGCCGGAACCAATGCGGGAGGATCGAGTGGTTTGGATTGGTTCAAGAGACCACCTGGCTGGCCTGCCGCACTTGTAGGTCGTCTCGCGAGATTGTTGTTTTGTGCCAATACTCGCCTTTCGCCTATATTGACAGACTGCCCATCCTTGGCAGCTTCCATAGCAGCGGCAGCACGAGTCCTGGGTACTGCTATCGACACTCGCTCGGTCCTTGCTTCTGACTGCTTCTCCTGGGCGTGAGAACGTTTTGAGTGATTTGGATCCTCCACGAACGGACACTTGCCCGGTCCGGTAACGCGAAACTGTGGCCATTTGCCTTCTTCTTTTGTTGCTGGTTTTGCGTATTCTCTGACCATGCAAGGTCGTGTTTGTTCATCCATGTCGTGGATGTAGATGTAGTAACCGCGAATTTGAACCATTTCTTGAGTGGCAACGGTCAAGTCACGGTCAGCAGGGCCATTGACCTTTTCGTTCTGGAGTAGTTGCTGGAGATCGACATCTCTTCCTGCCTTGGTCTGGGCAATAGCATGTCGGCGGGGATGCTCTGGAACCTGCTCGCCGGTGTCTGTGTGGAACATGGTATTCAACATTCGCTGGAGTTTTTCTGCCGACCAGATCTTCATGCCCATCTCTCTCGCCTTGTGGAGGATATCGCCATTGTTCGTCTTAGGCATTGGGGCCTCGAATGTGAATCGTCCCTTCAGAGTTTGAGCTTGATTCTCGGCCGAACGATCGAGAACAGACGGATCAATAGTACGCGATGCTCCCTTTCCTGTATGGTTAGAAGAGGATGTCTGCATTCCACTGGAGCTAGAGCTGTCATTCTCTGGGGGTATTGGACGCGTCGTCACGACGTGAGTGACGGCCTTGGAGAAGAATTTTTCTTCACGCTGTAAGACAAGTCAGTATAGCATGAAGATATAAGACGACATGGTGTATATAGAACCCACAGCACCAAGCGTATGTGCTTGCCTCGAAGCTCTGCTGCGAAGGTCATCGGGAATGCTGTCAAAATAGAAGACAAAGGTCGGAAACATCCGCTTGTAGTGCTTCTGCCATTGTCGAATGCTTTCCAGGTTCTCGTTGGTTACTTTCTGAGGTCGTTCAGATGACTTCGAGGGCGCCTTGACTTCTCGGGCAGCTTCAAGCTTCCTCTGGAAAGCATTGGGATTGTGGGTAGTTCTTCGGCCCAGACCGTGACGGCGAGCTTCGGCATCGTCGACCTCGACAATCAGCTTCTTTGTTGGCGGAGGCTGGCCGTAAGCTAGTTCGCGTTGATCGCTCGCGTGAGAACGCTGTCGTTTCGAGGCAGCGGCGGCGACGGCGCGGAAAGGTGAGTTGGCGGCATTGGGGATGTTTGCCAGCGGGGCGCGGCGACTCGTCATGGTGGAAATGACCTGGGGCGAGGGAGGAATAGACACTGCTGCCATCCGTAAGGATAGCTGACAACAGCGTGAGCCTGGTGTTGGTGGGTGGTCAGAAGAGGGAGGGGCAGGTCGAGCTTCCAACACGCGACTTGCTCACGTCGAGGCGGCGGCAGCGTTACGCGGTGGCCATGGCGGGCAGAGGACGGTGAAGGGCAGTGTAGAGGCGCTCCCAGCAGACAATTGAGCGAGTGGAAGGAAGATGGGAGCAGAGCAGGGCACGGAACTGGGTGCACGAGTGGTTTGTGATTGTTGTGGATGCGGCACTGGATATGGGACGAATGCTCGCTGCAGTCGCGCTAGTCTTTGTCAGCTCCCGCTCCCCAGCAACCATGTCGCGCCTTCCTTTCCTACCTTTGTATCAATATCAACAGTGGTGCCGCTCCACAACATTAACCCTCTCCTGCACTATGTATATTCACCACCATCACAATTCACTCATTCACCACTGTAGTCATGTAACGAACTCGCCAAGACATTTCTGTTGGTGAGCAGCTCCACGAAAACATATTCACCCCTCACGTGATGCGTCACTAAGAACAAACAGGACTCTGTCCCGCGATACACGAACTGCTTCTTCACACTGGAACAAACTAAGAAACCCATAACTTCAATTGGCCTGCTGGCTAGGCAAGCTTTGTATTACGTTCATTCACGTTTTGACTACGAATCGCAAGAACACCCTAAAATGAAACCCTAAAGCTCATTACGGCCCACCCAAAATTAGAACCTTTCTCATATGCTTATCGATGCGAGAACCCAACGAACGGGTCGTATTCTTCTGGGCTAGTTCCTATGAATGCGGTACGTTCATCATTGAGGGCGGGTTTCAGAGCGTTGCCCACCTTCTCAAATTGGAGGGCATTTTCGTCGTCGAGCAGTAGTCCATAAGCTTTTGATATAGCAAATGCAGATCGACAAGCAGCTCCAGTCTGGTTCTCGCATGTCTCAAGTATTTGGAGGGCCTCTTTGAAGTAGTCACTGGAACTTTATCAGCACAATGTGACTAGATGTATTTAATGATTGAAGCTGTGGAAACGTCTTACATAGACAAAGCAACGTCTCCTCGCTCTTGTACAATAGTCCCAATTTTATGCAATGTCAGCCCAGTATAGCTATGCGTGGGCATCAAAGTTCGTCGAAGGCGAAGACACTTTGACAAAGCATCGAAAGCTTCGCCGACTCGACCTTGCTTTTGGTAAATGTTGCCAGCATAGAATAGGTATCTGTTGCAACGTGTTAGCAAGCCCGCATTTGCCTACGGAAAACCTACATAGCCATTTGGGCGCTCTCTTCACCTCGCAACCTCCGAACGGCAGCCATCGCCTTCGAACCATACTTTAGTGCGTTGACATAGTCCCCCAAGAGCATATGGCATACGCATGCGTTGTTCAAGTACACATCTTCGTTTGGGCCCATGTCCGGTCTTTCGAGTAGACTGAGGACAAGTGGCAGAGCTATCTCTGGTTTCCCTTCGGCCATCAGCGAGACCGCGAGATTTCCGTCGGCTGCCGCAAGCCACTTATCATCTAGGTTGCCTTCCCGCATATTGGCCAATCGCATAGACTTGATCTTGGAGTGTAGGTTCAAAGCGTCACCCGTTTTGCCGGTTTCGTAGGCTACCGAAGCCCGAACGTTATACAGATGGCCCAGCTGGTCTTTAACATACCACTCACTGTATCCTGGATGATTGCTCAGGAGCAAAGCCTTCTCGCAGATCAGAATAGCGTCGGATGCCAATTTGTGTGCGATGGACATGTCGCCCCGCTCGAAGTAGAACCTAGGATCATTCATCATTTCGCGCCACGATACTGAAGAGGAGCAAATATGCCTACCAAGCGCAACGTGACGTAATCTCGCAGAGCAATATTGGGGACTGGACATCATCCTTCACCCACTTGTATGTATCCAGTAGCGCCAGTACATGACTGGAAAACTCCTCGCATCTCTTCCACTGGGAATGCAGAGGCTCACCGTCTCCTTGTTGTGGAAAGGCGCCATTCAGATAGAACTGAAGTTTGTTGAAAGCCACCACCCTTTGGTCTCGCGGCATATAGAACAGAACGGCACTCTGAACAAGGCGGTGGCAGCTGATACAATCGGCTCCTTGCTTTCGTGTGACTAGCGATCGTCCCATCAAGGCGGATATTGCTTGATCAAGTCTATTACTCATGAGTACCTAGGAATAGACCGCTTAGAGAGGGTTCAATGCTCACCGGGAAATGTCTGTGAACAGGAAGTCGAGATACCTTTCAACACCGGACATTTCCTCGAGTAGGTCCGGACCTTCGCAAAGCCTATGTTATGTTTAGCCACACCAACGTAGTCCTGAGATCTAGAGCTGGCGCCAATTGAAACATTCCACAACTTTGCAAGGAAATTATTGGGGCACAGGTTATGTGAGAATTACTGACATTGTCTGGCGATCTTTGGGCATGAAAAGGGACAGTGGAATGCCATCTGGATCCAAGAACGCGACCATATCTATGAGAAGTTGGGCCTTTTCGACAAAGCCTGGGTTCCCATTCGCCGTGAAATTAGCCAGGCTCCAAGTCTTGTCCAGAGATTGTTCGTAGTTTCCAACATATTGAGAGTAAACTTGGTCGTCGAAGAGAAATGTTCTTTCAAAATGAGGTTGAGCTGTTAGAAATTGAGTCAAGCTTAGTCCAGCAGAGTAGATGTAGCTTCCAGTCAAGAACACGGCGAGGGGAAGGTTTCCTACCGCGTCAGCGATAGCTTCAGCGGCAGTCCGCTCCTCTTGGGATGCAGCATTCTCTCTGTCAGTTCCAAGTCGTAGAAGGAATTTTTGCCCCTCTGAGGCAGAGAAGGGCAGAACTTCAATCGCTGCGGTCGGGCCTCCGAGGTGACGGGAAACGGCTGGGTTTCGCGATGTAAGAATGACCGCTCCGTGAGATCCGGTAGGCCAGAAAGGTTGGAGGGATGTTGAGGTCTCCACATTGTCGTAAATGATGAGCCACCTGCATGGGCGGCTACCTTCCCGTGATAGTTAGCTCCACCTTACATGGTTATGAGGGCAGGCGTACTTCGTTGGCTGGTCGCGCCTAGCCATCTCTTCAGCTCTTCACAACGCTGATGAGAGCTTTGCACACTCTGGTCAACTATTCCAAGCTGACCGGAAAGAGATGAAAACGAGCCCGATAGCTTCACGGAAGTTTCTGCAGTCACCCATAAGACAGCATCATAGTACTTCTGGTAGCGATAGGCGTATTCTAGGGCAATTTCCGTTTTACCAACGCCACCAGTGCCGTGGAGGCCAACCACGAGGAGCTTTCCTGGCAAAACTCCCGGTTGTAAGTCTTTCTCTAGTCTACTCAGTTCGACCTGACGAGCATGGAAATGGAGATTTCTGGTGTAAGGTAGGTTGTGGAACGGGTGTTGAAGAATGTGCATCTTCGGCTGCTGTCGAAGATCGAGCCTCAGGTCCTGAAATCCACGTAGTAGTTCTTGGCGGATCAATTGACTACTGATTACGCTCGCTTCTTGGTCAACCCAAATTGTGGAAATCTTCAGCTGTTCCACTCGCCTCCGAGTGTTCTCCTCGTATGATGAATCGAAGCGTTTGATGAACAAGTTACCTTGAAATTAGTCAATGCCGCACAAAGAGGGGTGGCATGTAACTCACTCAAGGACCGGTGTGAACAGAAACTAACTGCATCTTGACAAATCCCAATTACCTCGGCGTAATATTCCACCAGAGCATTTCTCAATGAAGCTGCTCTGGCTCCGGCTGGTTCGATAAGTTGATTGTAGTCGTGGAAACGCGGTAAGGCTCGTGCAAAAGACTCGAAAGCATCGACGATTCTACTAAGCATACGGGCATGTCGTGCAGAGAGCTTCGATAGTAAGCTTCAGAGTCCAAAGGCCTCTTTTTCACCGGAGAGGAGATGGGAGCCTCGGAAAGAGGGGTGACCAAATGGAGGCAAGGAAGTGGAGACAGTTCGACTAGCTCAAAAGCTAAAATGAAAGTACATTGCAGGACCGCTACCTAATTTCTGACCACAACAGGGACTCACCTCCAAAACAAACCAGATTGACCCCCAAACCAAAGCGAAGATCCCTGGATCTGACTGAAGGAACACTTTGACGACTTCAGAAAAGGATTGGATGGTATTCAGGAAAGGTTGTGCTCGTTCCAATGCCCGAATGATAGGACGGCCAGAGTACCGAGACTGTAATAACTTCGTTCTCTCCAATAGGGATTCCAGGTCTGGGGTGAGTAGCATTTTCTTGATTCTCTTGGGTGGCAACGTGTCCTCGTAGCGTTGTAGAGCCTCTTTCCAGATTCTCTCAAGTGGATCCATTTTCATTACACAATTCACATCAGGAAGTTTCACAAAGCGGAATGTGTTAAGATTCACTGTCTCGCACAGAATACGCTATCAAAACAGTGTTCGCGATACTATATGACAAGCCATATGAGCTTTGGAAAAAGCTAGAATCGTAAAGCCCTAAGGCATCTTCAAGGCGCCCTCACAGCATTGCCGGCAACTATGTGTCTGTTTCTAAGTCGTGCATATCATGTCCTCCAGACAGGGCCTCTGGCCCCGAATCGAATCCCAGTCGCAGGCTTACACAAAACGACCGATACCCAAAGAATGCCTCGCAATCCCAACGCCAATGCATGCGCTTCGTCGTCCATTTACACGTCGAAGACACTGGCAAGTCAGCTTAGAGACCAACAAGGATTTTCGTACCCACATCGTCTTAGAAGGCAGCGATTTAAGCTGGCACTCCCGCCTCCAAATCGTTCTCATCACTTTTCATCCGGAGGGCTCGTTCCAGTGCCCTGGCCGCCACCACCTCCTCCTCCTGATGACCCTCCTCCACCGGTCGTGCTGTCCTCATGACCAGAATTATTGACCGGTTCGTTGGTACACTCTGAAGGCGAGGCATTGTGGTTGTGAAGATGCTCCGATAACGTCGTCATGATGGTGGTGTACGAGTGGCTACCAGAAGGTTGGGTATGCTTTTGGAAGCCTCGGAGAGACTGAAGCCGGTGAGTGCGCCCTGAGAATGATGCACCTTTAAGTGCGCTTCAGCATGAGGCTTAAGAGATGGCCGGTGATAACTGCACACGTAGGTGGTGAGTCGACGCTATCCTTGGGCGGTGGAAGGCGATTTGGGGCGACTTCCTTTGCTACACAGCATCTGAAGGCCTCGGACGGGAGGCAGCCAATAACAGCTGCTTGAATGTTATCGGGCTTAGGAAAAGCAGGTCATTCGGGACGCACATCATCCTCAGCCCTGCCGACCCCTCATCAACTGACCAATAGACATTGTAGTGCATATTCATGATCATTTGCCACCCACCAGCAGTTACGACTGGAGTTCCTTTGGGCTCACGTTGGGCCGACACGGTCTGGATCTCCAGGAAAACAAGCGGTTTGTGTTTGGCTTAAAGCCTGGGCCCAAGGGCCGTAAAGAAGGCAAATAGCCTGCGGCTGACAAAAATGTCAGACCCGGATGATCGCGATTACTCTCCACGCGTCGGACCGACCCTAAAGGCAAATACCGCGTGGGGATGTGGGATATCGTTTGTGACTGTACACTCCCGAGACCGACTCTATACTGGTTAGCTGCGTGGGAGCCCCTGATCATTGGAGTATACTTATAAATGGCGTCTTATCTTCTATGAAGTCGCATATCCTAGGGAATTCCGTGGGGTTGGTTTCCTCAAACTCATCATTCCTCGACCTTCCTTGAGCTGTTTCATCAAACCGATTACGAGACGACACTGCTCCGAGTTTCTGGACCAGGTCACGCATCCGAGCGTGCTCTGTTTACAACAAGATTGCGCATCATACAAGCGGATAACCGTACTTGTGTCCCCCGCGGCCCGTTTTCCCAGTATCTTAGATACCAGCCTCCGATAATGTCAGCGCCGCTTCTATGCTGAAATGCCGCGATTAAGATTACCGGGTCCCTGCAGCTCGGCACAGCAACTAGACTTGCCACAAAACACGCCAAATCGAAATCACGGGCAGCTCTGTACTACCTCCACACAGGACTTGGAGTAAACCAGCGAAAGACGTCACATTCTGTGGGCTCATCATGATACCTGGTGCTTGATATATGTCCTGTATTTTCAAAGCGTTCAGGACATCCACATTGAAACATGAACGCGCGTAATACATGCATTACACCTCTCACCGACAATCTTGTCTTACTTATATCCCCGATTCGAGGACCGTGCACTTCCAAACGACACGTTTCATAGTACGTGTCAAACTTGCGACGAATCCTTCAGACTGTCCCTCATCACACGAGTGCCTGTGCAACGAGCATTATTCTTCTCTGATTGGTGCCGATATTCAACACCACAACAACCTATACCGCATTGCAGTAACCGCCTTGTACCACGGCCACGAAGCTGGGCTTCGGTAAACAGTCCTTGAGGACTTCATTCGTCAATCTAAGGACGAAGGCATATCTGTTCATGAAAATCTATGTGTTCACCATGCCAGCTCAAGTGAGAAAACTCCCCGGTGTTCTAAAACGCGGCTGACAGGAAACAGCAAAGTGTGCTTGATCGCCTGAGATCAACAGAAGCGTCCATTGAAAAGGTGCTAGAATTGTGTAAAGTCCCGTCAATATCGGTTGGCGTATTACATGAAGGAGAAAAGATCTACACGAAAAGCTTTGGATACCGCGACATCGAAAACCAGCTCAGTGCCGATGAAAACAGTCTGTACATGCTCGCATCAGTGTCTAAACATTTCTTGGTAGCCGCGGTTGGTATTCTTGTTGATGCTGGCAAGATGAAGTGGGCGGACCCAGTCCGGCTCCATGTTCCGAACTTCGACCCCAGGGGCGACAAACGTATAGGGAAGCATGCAACCTTTACTCAGATCCTGCGACATTCAGGCGGCCTTTCGAACCCAGTGGTTTCGATGCTAGGGCCCAATGGGTCTGTCATACTTCAGCCAGAATATTTCATGGAACTCGTCAATGAGAGCCCCACGGGTAATGGCAAGATCCAATACTATGAGCAAACCTGGGAATATAGCAACGTGGGATACGGTGTTGTTGCTCTTGCGGTTGAGAGAATATCCGGTATGCCATATGCCGAGTTCATTCAAAAGGAGCTATTGGATCCTTTGAAATTGAACCGAACTATCGTGACCGAGGAAGGTTTCAAGAATGACGATAACGTGGCTTTCCCATATGCTCAATTGGA
Source organism: Mytilinidion resinicola (assembly GCF_010093595.1). NCBI lineage: Eukaryota > Fungi > Ascomycota > Dothideomycetes > Mytilinidiales > Mytilinidiaceae > Mytilinidion > Mytilinidion resinicola. Next base: position 398,520 of record NW_022985457.1, on the reverse strand, counting down.
TGACGGTTCTTGGACGAGACTGTCGCACGAGTGGACTTCCGAAAAGAACACTCCAGTGCTTGCAGCATTTGGCAAACGAAGCTCTGTAAACGACTTGCTACTGTGGTGTGCGGCGATAATGGGCGCGGAAGACACTGAGAAGAAAGATGAGCATTTTGGAATTCTCTCTGCCATCGGAAAAAATCCTTTGAAAAAGATGCAAACGATAAGATGGGGTCACTGGACTCGGCCGCATAATGATAGGTTCCAAAATCAATCCGAATATTGTTTAGGATGGTTTCGTGCAGTAATGCCATCTTGCCAGGTCTCATGGGGCTCCTATAATACCCCCTTCGACCAAGAACCAGATTTGTTTGAGTATATTCTCGGAGTCGACTCACCCAAAAGATTAGACATCAAGCACACGGGATTGGGTGCCGGCGTGTCTGTCTCTGTTCACACCTTTCCGGAGAGCCGCAGCGCTGTAATTGCACTCAGCAATGGACTGAACGTCGGTGATGCCAGCGATTTTGCAACACAGATTCTTATTCAGGAACTCTTCGACCTTCAGCCGCGTATAAGTCTGCTGCCTTTAGTAGAACGCGAGGTCGCGAAACGCGGCAAAGAATTCGAGGATACAATAATGAAAAAATGGCACGAACATCGAGATACTTCAACCCCGGAGAAGCCGCACGTGGACTTCACAGGAGACTACAGGGGGCTTGGCATAACCTTGACAGTCCGACAGAACGAAGATACGAGTATATTGGAGCTGGTCTTCAACGGCCGCGAAGACATCTGCGTGCCTTTGCAATACTACAACGTCGACAAATATTCCTACATGCCAACAGCGCGGGATGAGTGGTTGAAAGGTGGTTGGCTGGACTGGGACTACTACATGGTTGGGATTCTTGATTTCAAACGAAATGACAGCGGCGAAATCGATTCACTTGAGTGGCAGTGGGAGCAGCCATCACTACCAACCCGGTTCTGGAAGGAAGGTCATAGCTCCCTTTAAGCCAGTAGTCTGGATGAAATTCTTTCTTGGTAAGTCAAAGCGGTCCTCACTTTCTGTATTCTCGAACAAGACACTGACGAAAAGATAGCCAAAACTCATGAGCAAATGTATCATGGAGACCACGAGGAGCCAGTTGACTATACAGAGATCTCTTCGTGATAGAAATAACGATGAAGATGAGACTACCTGAGTAATGTTGATTTCTACCCTTTCCCTAATGTTCTTGCGGTTAGCTCCAAATGTCAGATACGTATGTACATACTTACTCTATCCTCTCCACTCAGCGATTTCAGCTTTTAGGCTCTTGAATGACTACGTTTCTAGTTTTTATCATATTAGCGGCACGTATGGGCTCTCGTCGTGGCGACTTTCTTGTCTGGATTCATTTGGCGTTTATTTGGCGTATGGCGGATCAAAATTATTTCGGCTCGACGTTCTACTCTCGGTTTTTCCTCCTGGATTTGTATTATTACTTTTATTTGAGTGTACGTATCAATAATCATGCGCGTAAACGGAACGAAATGTCGCTTCTCTAATTAATAAGATATATATGTAGTTATCTAGCCCTTTCTTAGTCATAGTTTCAACGCTGAAACCCTCAACTCGCTCGCCAGTGGGAGTAGAGAGCATTGTCGCTAGTAAAGCCCTGCTGATGCGCCCTCGCCACTTTTTTCACCTCAATGACATCCCTTTCCTCGAAATATGTATTGAGCCCACAACGGTTACAGACCCCGCGTGATGCCGGACCAGATTTACCAGTAACGACCAGCGTCGCGCCGCAATTATGGCAATCCAATCCAGTCCGACGCACGAATCGACAACCACCGAATTGTTTTAGTACTCGCGACGTGTTAAGCTTCCCCGGGGTTTTCGTTGCCCGTCCGCCTAGACCAGCTACGGAAACATCCTCTTCCTCCTTCAAAAGTAGTTCTATACCGGAGAGATAGTCCAAGTCGGGGCGCGGGTTGGTCCAGCGCTTTGTTTCCAGGACTATTGACTCGGCATCGGTTGCATTTGTGCTATATTTCCAGGAGCTCCCGGGCAAACAAACAATGTTCATCTCGTACTCTTCGGCAAGCCTCTTCGGGAGCTTCTCTCCGTCCAAGAACGCGCCGGCCTCGACTACGAGTGTCATTCCCGAGAATCGCGGTCCAATCTTCAGGCTTTTCGGGATATATAGAAAGTCCTCATCGTCCTCGAGAAGCAACCTGAATCCACTGGGTAAAATGAGGCGCAGCTCCAGCGACATCTTCCACTCGTCCAGCAATTGACAAACATGTTCAACGTTCGTCGTAGTCATGTCTACATACCAAGACCTGTTGTCCTTGGGCGCTTTCCCCATGTGCATCTTGGGATGGTTCTTGGCTCGTTCTATGTCCTCAAACTCGAACTCCTCGGTGGCCTGAAGACCGCGTGAGCCTTCTAGCGGCAGGAACACCTCTAATTTTCGGATCAATGATAGCGCTCGAGGTCCGATGGCGGTAAAGAAGCGCCGGCAACCGTTCCATTCCATGTCGCTCGAAAAGCGGAATGTGTTCTGAGTCCAGAAGAGATGGCCAGCTTCCCACTGGATTTGCTTGCAGGTGGCCATGAGTCCAGTGGCCATTTCTTTGCGAACATACTGAAGATCTTTTTGGTCTCGGAATTTGGGTTCATGATTGTCACGGTTGTATGTACTGAGTGGGGGAGCTTCATCAACCGCTTTGGCTTTCCTTTTGGCAAGGCCTGGGTTGTCTTCTGGTTTTTCGATGTATTTGCGGGGGAACAAGTCAATTGGATCCGCACGCACGAGCGCAGCTTCGTATATGAGCATTCGGGTTTCTCCTGGGAGATCAAGGAGTGGTGAGTCTTGGTAGACATTATTCTTTCGAGGTCGGTACTTGGAACGGCGCGCCATTTTGTCGATAGGTCAGTAGACTGCTGCGTGAAAGGTTTTCGATAGATGCAGAGTTGGAGATGAAATGTGCAGCACGAGCCCAGCGGTGTAGAAATATACGGGTGTCAATGGTACGTGTCAATGCATCGGTGGCTGAGGCTGAGGCTGAGTTCCATGATACTACTCAGCCCCAGACAGAAATTAGATCTAACCCAATGACTCCATAACCTAGTGACATAGATCTAAAAGCAGTAGGGCAATGAATCAGTTAGGAGTCACACATTAGGGGAACCAGCATTTGTAGGTATCTATCGGAGACTTTATCTCAGGAACCTCAGACGCTCTACAGAGAATTCTTGTGGCGGTTGCATAACTTAGCACCTAACCCCCCACCCCCCCTGCAACCCCAAAATTCCTCTGTAGAGCGTCTGAGCTCAAATGGGCGCTCTTTTGCGTGGAGCAGGTTGGAATTCAACAGGCTCATTTTCTTTAGTGGATGAAAAAGGTATTACCCAGTAGCTATCATTATAATTGTTAATGCAATCGAATGCTAAGGTTCCTAAGTACTCAATTCACACATCTATGCCTTGCTACCTAGTCTATTAGGGGGCGAAGTACAGCGTTAAAAAGAGAGAGTTTATTTTTGGAGCCGGTCGGGGCTCACTTTTTTAATCCGCTTTTAAGATGGAACTTTACCACCACAACCTCTTTCACCCTAAGAACCTAGGAGCTGCTTCTTTATACTCTTAAGAAGCAGCTCCTAGGTTCTTAGGGTGAAAGAAGTTGTGGTGGTGGAATGCGACCGTGTGCAGTTGTGGGAGTTTCTATGCACCGCCCTTACAAAATGCGACCATTTTCTCCCTGACCCTCTACGAGGAATTCCTTGCCTGTCCGTGCGCATCACGTGTATGAGCATAAAATGCATAAGCTTGCACGGGCACACGTTCACCGCAGGACGGGCAAGGCAATTCCTCGTTAGAGGGTCTGAGGTTCCTGAGATAATCGGAGATTCAAAAAGCATGGAATATCTGGCACGTGATATTGCTGACTAATGCGCTCTTCCGTGAATTTAAGCGTCAAAATTCTCCCCACTCAAACCGGAGTCATCTCCTCAACCCTCATCCATCGTAGTTCCCGCGCCTAGCCTGCCATCAACAGTTGCTCAAATAACCTCTGATAACCCACTAACCAGTGAGTATCTCGTGTTGTCGCCAACCATATTGACTCACGTCGCTACAATGATGAATTGCCATTATTTTTTAATTTGTTTCAACCCCTTATGAACACTATTGATTATGCATGGCTGCCTCTTCCTGAAATGCACACCAGTCCCCTCATTTCATGTCTACCGACTGATAGGTTGAGATGCTGACGAGCTATCGGAGCTTTGCGAGCTAGGTCTCTGCGATCGCAGTGTCGAACCGTTACCTCTACACCAATTCATCGATTCATCGTAGTCGGACCCCAGTACCGCAACGGGACACCTTGGTGGGGACGGTGGAATATAATGGCATACCAAGTTATGATAACCGTGAGGCTGGTGTAATTGAGATTGAGATTTAGCTATCGGCTTTCATAGCCAGGACACGATTGTTGTACTGTAGTGTATGTACATACATAATGGTTGGAGTGCCATACCAAGCTCCATGCAGAGCATCACCGTCGCGCTCTCTTCCTTTTCGCTCCGGTTGCAGTTGTCTTGCTTTCATGAGAAGATTGCTTGCTACCAACGAGTCTCATTAAATGCTTAACGGCTTGATCCTTCTCAGCAGCACTCTTGTAGCCAGAGTCGGAATAAATAAAGTTCGTAATGGCTCGTTTCATCTCTCGTCGAGTCGCTGCGAGGAGTTTTTTGTTGAGTGCAATTTCTCGATTGTACCATGCGAGCCTCTGCTGCCATTCTTCTTCCGACTCTTCGCCTGTGAACGGCGGGAGCTTCACATCTTTAGCTGATATCAGAAGCGTAGGGACTGGTAGGAATATATCCACCTTCTCTGGAATGATCTGTGGTTTCTCGACCCGTGCCGAGCGGGGCCGCAGGTTATATCGACTTCCCGACATATGAGGGGCACGCGGGCAATGATGGAAACGTTTCAAGAGCGGTGTTGTAAATAGCTGCGACGAAGAGAACAACGATGCTAAGGATACAAAACAGCGAGCAGTGTGGGCTTCTGTTATCGTTGTCTTGAGTCATATGAGGCGTTAAAAGGGGTCGCCCGATGCGCAAAGGCGTCGTGCACGAGCATCCTCATCTCAATCGATATTCCCTTCGACGCGAAAGATGATTGCGCTCTCTTTTGTTTGCCGTACATACCAAGTAGTTTTAAAATGCACCACATCATTACTTGTAAGCACACTTTTGACGAAACATGGTTTGATTCCAGCACACCATTTCGTAACCTACTTCCTCTCACGTCCGCCTACCAAGAACCAAAGTCTAGATCGCTGACGAAACAACCCCAAACACACTCACTTCAACTTCAGCTTACCCGCCAGGTCCCTCAATTGCGCCAGGGTCTCCACAAAGTCAGGTATTCCCTCTTCCTCGCGCTCCTTTGCCACTACCTCTGCCACAGATAGGATGCCCTTAGCCTCTGCCTGAATACAGTCTTTCAGTTCCTCGATTCGCCATTTCAGGTAATCCTGCATGGAATCTGATGCTTCCTGAATGACCTTGTACTCATCCGCGATCTTTCGTCGCGCCTTTCTTATTTTGTGTGATGCGATGTTGATTCGGTTTTGTTTTTCGTCGTCAGCTTTTGGAGCCATGTTTCTCTTCCTTGATTAGGTGGACAGAAAGCTCTGGTTAAGATATCGATAACAAGAAGAGGAGCGTCTCCGCGCCCGGGGACTAGGAGGTAGATATACTCATTTGTCTACAGGTTTGCAGTTTCCACGCAGGTGGACAGCGCTATCTGACACTCGACTTGTCTATCGCTTTCCTTGTCAAACCCAAGAGCAAATACCCATTTCAAAGTACGGACATCGCATCTGAGTTTGAGAAGACCACGAGATCTCTCAGCTGCAAGATTACATAGATACCATATGTCTAGAAGCTAAGTGCATGTTTCAGACCACAAGCACGCTGGTAGGTAGGAGTCTCGTCTTCCTTTTTCTCCGCGCGCTCGCGGACCCCACCACTATTTCGATGGTACTAAAACATTTCTCTTCAAAAAATCCCGCCAGTTATTCTGCGTGACTAGAAGCGTCCTGTCATGCTTTTATTTCTGTGCTAGGACGTGTGGTTGTTGAGTTATCCGCGAAAAGGTGGTGCTGGCCTCGAAAACCGAGAAATTTGGTTTCGCTCGGGGCTCGACAGGCTTGGCGCCAGCCAAGAGTTGCCGAATAGGTCTATGAAAGGAGCTATGAAGTTCCGCGCCCTCCAAACTCATTCTCAGTCAAGAAGCACCGGTTCCTCTCACGGCTAGATCCCCCGCCCCATCAAACTTCACTGCTCTCAGTCGCCATGCAGTCCAGCCGAAACCCACGAACACGTCCAATAGCCTATGCGCCGCCTTGCAGCTCCATTCTTTTCTCTCAAGCATCAGCATGGCGGAATAGTTCCCGGCCCTTCTCGAGTTCCTCCTCGAGCCTCGCAACCTTCGCGCGCGCCTCCATCCATCGGTCGTAAGCAGCATAGGCCTCCTACGCGACTAGGGTCTTCTCCCCATAGGGGTCTTTGAGCTCCTCCTCAAAGAAGAGGTTATTAGCGGTGTCGTACGCCTTCTTAGCCTTTACCACATCTTCGTTGGCTTTCGGAATAGCATCCCGGTCGCAATCGCGAAGGAAACTCAGTTTCGCAATACTACGCTCCCTAGCCTCGATCTCTTGCTTCAAGTCGTGGATCTGCTGCTCCAAGTCGCGGATGTTGTCCTCTTCTAGTTGCTCGATCTCCTCTCCTTGCTCGTTCTCTGGGAATCGCATGGCTTCTCTCGGGTTCCGTATACGAGGTTGTACTCGGCCACAGTGGCGCCGTCGGTGCCCTCGGAGGGAGCTTGCGGGTCCATCTACTCGACCTTAGCTTGAGTGCACACGCGTCAGAGAGGGGCGAATCACGTTGGTAGATGGCAGATTCTGAACCGATTCTGAGGATGCTTGTACCAGCTTTGGAAGGGCGTGGGTCAGCTAGCAGGGGTTTATGAATGCCGACTTGGTGAATGGAAAGAAGATGACGGAATCGAGGGCACTTGTGGCTTCTCATTCGTAAACCCCGCGCTCGTAGCCGTCTATGCGGCCCGCAGCGTGCAGACTCGGGGTGGCATCCATCCAGACACCTCTCCCGGTTTGATCCATCCCCTCAAACCACTCATCAATAGAAGGCAACACGACCCCTAAGTCCGTGAGCAAACAAACCCTCTCAACTGCATTACCCCGTCCTGGGAACCGCCATCAAAAAGCCACAACTCCAAACCCCATCGTCGCGTAAAAATCGCACAAACATACCGTCCTCCCTCCCATGCCTTACTTTGTATGTCAACTCAGTCCACCAGCCTCTCAAACCCCCTCCCCCTCCCCCTCCCCAAACAACCCCCCCACCTCCCTCGCCGCCCCGAGCAACTTCGGCATCTCCGCCCTAACCTCCTCCCTCGACACCACCGTCCCATCCTCGGGCAAGACCCTATCCCGCGCAGCGCCGAGCACGTCGTTGATCGCCTCGACCCTGGCCACGAAGGCGCGGAGGACGTCCATCTCGGCGGCACTGGTGAGGGTGATGGTGGTGATGGGGATGGGTGGGGGTTGGTGGCCGGCCATTGTGTTTTGGATTTGGAGAGAGGAAAGAAAGTGTCGGTGGAGGACTTGGGGGTTTGGTTTGGGGATGGATGCTGCGGGGGTCTGGAGAGGGTGGGTGAGTGGAGGGTATCAGAGGGGGAAAAAAGGGGGGGGGGGCCCTTACTGGATGTGGTTGAGAGCGGCTTGGTGTTTTTTGCCAAGGTTTGGGTGGTGCGCCGGAGACGTGTAGAGGTGTTTGGAGAGTTTGCAGGGCTGGAGAGGGTTACGAGCGAGACGGCTGGATGATGTACTAACCACTCCTTTCTCAGGGCCATGCGTGCGGATGCTAGCAGCTTGTAGGGAGCAGCAAAGGGACGGCTTTCTGTAAGCCTGTCCCGTGGATTCCGATATCGTCTAGGGCTAGTTTGCTCTCTGCCAACGAGACAATCAGGCGCATGCTTCCGTCTAAAGTATTTGGGTAGGAGGCGCAGACGCAGCGTTGGACAAACAACACGAAGAAACGATGTCTCCGTGGAAACGAAGTCTGGGATGCTCCATTTGCTTCCAAAACTCGCTCACCCCATACAACACTTTCGAAGAAACGTACTTTCCATTCCACTACCGCTCCTACCTACCCCCAGCCCCTATCACCCCTACCAAATCCTCTTCGCAACCATCGCATACCGACTAACCCCGCCAAGCCCATCTCCCACCCCCTTCTCCCTCTCCCTCGCCTCCCTCTCCCTCCCCTTCGCATCCCTCTCCCGCAACGCCTTCAACCCCTCGGGATCATCCGCGTAAATCCACCGCCTCTTCTCCTCCTCCACCTCTACAACCCCCCACCCCCCAATCCGCTTGCCCCCCGTATCCACCACCATCCGCTCCCGTTCCTTCATATCCTTATACCTCCCCCTCGCAAAACTAAGCAAACACATCCCCAGCACCAGCTTCAGCGCCAGCAGCACGAGGTAGCACACGAGGAAGACGACGAGCATCGTCGCGAAGGCGATGAGGTCGTCGACGGACCACCAGTTGAACGAGGTGAAGGCGTCGGCGGCGCCGCCGGCGCCGAAGGAGGAGCGGCCGAGGGCGCGGCGGAAGATGTGGTCGATGTGGGCGAGGGCGGCGGTGGTGGCGGGCGAGGTTGGGGAGGACGAGTCGGTGGAGAGGGAGGTCGCGGCCGAGGGGAGCGGCGGCGGCATGTGGGTGGCGAGGAACATGTGGTAGGTCTGCACGAGGGCGCGGATGAAGAGGCAGGAGAGGGGGAGCACGGGGAGGCCGAGGCGTTTGGTTAGGTTTTGGTCCGCGAAGGCCTGGCGGGGTTGTAAGTGATGTGAGCGATACTTGAAAAGTGGGTTGATGGACTTACGTTGGAGTAGTAGTCCTTGGCCAGAACGTCTAGGAAACGGCCGTAGACTGCGGGCTTGACGTTGTTGAACTTGGTGATGTAGGAATGCTTGATCCAGTCAACCAACATCTCACTCCCCAAGACCAGCAGAAACGGTCCAAAGACTTGCCCAGTCCACTTCGGGAAAATCGTAAAGCTGAGAGGAATGATACTCGTAGTCCTAGTCGGTGCGCCGGTCGAGTTGCTACCCACGCTGCTAGAGGACCCTGAATCACCGAGGCTGATACTCAAGCCGCCGACCTCGACGATATTCCGCATCGCAATGATCATAAGCATAAGCCAGAGCTGGAACCGCTCTACCACATCTGCACATGTGAGCTGGAAGAGGTTCTCCTTTTCGAACTTTTTGAAGACAGTTCCCTTGATCTCGACGAACTGATTCGACATAAGGAGTGTCAAAAGCGCGTTCGAGTACGAGTTTACGGCGACGTTGAGTGTAATGACCTGGTAGAACAACGCCGTAGCGTGAATGACGTTGTACGCAAGGGCAAGGATGAACATATAAAAAGGTCGAATTACTTTACTCCGACCATCGGCGTTTCGGTCAAGCGTCTCTTTGGAGAGCAAGCATTCGAGGACGTCTTGGCCAAGCGCGGAGAATAGGCGATCACAAACCTGTCATTGTGAGTGATGAGATGAGATAGTTGGACAATACATACCTCAAGGACGTTGTAGATGACGTAAAGCTTGATAGCCGCTTGCCCACGGATACCGTGATACATCTTACTAGCATCAAACCGCATCAAGATCGCACAACTCGCAATCACCAATAGACCCTTCAGGATATCCGCCTTATGGCTTGGCATAAGTGCTGACGGTGTAGACTTCGTCCTCCGGTGTCTGTATGCCGAACTTCGTGCATATTTCCTCGGCTCAGGGAAGGTATTATACGAGATATTTCCATTCTCTCTCGGCGTCCCAGAATTTGGAGACATGGTGTTCGATGCCGACGGGCGTCGTGACCTACGACCTTCATCTGCCGGATTACCTGCTGCTACAGGTTCTGGCTTCTGTAGCTTTCTTCTCCGCCACACTCGCCCAAGTCCCCAGTACACAAAACTCGCTAGGTCTCGAATCTCTTTTACCACCAGCGCCGCCCACCACTGGATGAGAACCCAAACCGCTCTTAGAAACCTCAGCGGAAGAATTGTAAAGACATACAGCCATGCATCGAGACACGCCAATGCACCAAATCCAAGGATCTGCTCAAGCTGCGGAGGGAGATAGAGGAAATTCAGTATACGCTCAAACTTTATCGCTGAAGACTCGTAGGGAAAATCGCTGTTCAAAGGACGGTAAATATACAGAGGCGAGGGTTTATCGGAAGAGAGCTCTAGTTGCAGGTACGTGGGTATCGATAATGGCGGGAGCGGCATTGACGGCGGCATGGGTGATGGAGCACCACCATCGGGGGCCGCAGAGGCCTTGAGACTTCCAGACCCAAGCGGTCCATTGCCCTTATCGTCCAGTATCAACGGCGATGGTACTGTCCGCCCGGATCGCTGTTCCGAGTTCCGCTGGCTTGAATGCTTCCTCCGTATGACAGTCGGTGTCGAGATAGCTCTCGAGGACAGACTCGGGCGTCCAACCCTGGCTTCGCCGATTGGTGATTTGACCGCTACCGCTTCTGCTCCCTGCTTCGTTGCCGGTGCTTTCGAGACGCTGGGCCTAAGGCTGTCACTGCTGATGCTTGTGTCGCCATTATGCGCTGCTTCTTCTTCAAGTATTCCAAGAGTCGACGACGCCATCGAGACACTCCCTCCCCCGTCCTCATTATGCCCCCCCTCTTCCTCAAGTATCCCCAACCCCGCCTTCTCCTCAACTCCCTTCTCACCGCCTTCTCCACGGAGCGATCGACTCAACAACGGCGCATCCTCCTCCGGTATAGGCGACGCCGCTCGAATCGGCAAACTCGTCGGCGAACTCGTAAGCTCCTGTATCTGCGCCGGCGAAAGCTTCAGCACCTTCTCCCTATCATTTTGGTCGGAAGTATGCGATCCCACACTGCTCTTCCGCCGCCTATCCCCCGGCCTGTGGATCCGCGGTGCTTGTTTCGAATCTCTCAAGCCATCCAGCGGCACAGCTTCGTCCTGGACGTTCGAGAGCCTACTGCGCGAGTCGTCGGAAGTTACGGAGCTATCCTCGGTATCCCGTTCTCGTTCTCGTTCGCGTTGCTGGCGATGGCCGTTTGCTGGGATTACGGGGGACAGCGCGGGCGTCGGGAGCTGGAGCTGGAGCTGGTCATTGGGTGGGAGGAGGACAGAGACATCGCCGTCCGCGCGTGTCTCTCTAGCTCCGTTCATAGTGGCTTGGGTGGGCTGTTGTTGCGCAGAGCATGGTGCCCAACATGTCCTTTGTGGAGGTGAGTTCAAGATTGTTGAAGCTCGGACGAAATGGGAAGCAGGGGTGTTGGCCGGGGCTTGGCGAGAAGGGTTCTCCACCGCGAGAACGATGGTTCACTCAACACCATCAACGGCACCGTGGTGGGGCGAGGTAGTGTTTGGTAAGCATAGGCTTGTTTATTTCGTTCGTCTCCTCTTCCTATATTCGAAACCAACGTGTCAAATCGTCGATACGGCTTTGCCCATCTTCACGGTGTCCAGCGACTACGAGTCCGACTTCATACAAAGGTGGCACTCATCACATCAATACAGAAACAAAGCTTATTTCAATCTCTCTCATTCATGCCCTGCTATTCAAATAAAACCGCTTTCCACGGTCAATCTACGGTACAACCCATCCCAATGCCTACATAGAAAAGCCTTCCTAGGTCTACAGGAAGGAAAGAGAAAGAAATACCCGGACCTGTTCCAAAGTCCTCCGCATCAGTTGGTTCATTCTCAGAAGCACAAACACGCTAAAAGAAACGACAAATATACAGAGTTTGAAGGAAATGGGGATAGGATAGATCAGGTCCACGTCTCGCTTACTCGGTCTGAAAAAATGTTAGAACCCTCTCTGCTTTTCGATTCGACAATCTAGTCTTTTTGGCAGCAACACACATGCGGACCGGCCTTGATGACCTCAGTCGTAGCTTGATCCTCGTACTTCTTGAAGTTATCCATGAACAGCGTGCCGAGCTTCTTGACCTCGCCCTTGAAGTCGGTGGTGCCGTTCCACGCTTTCGCGGGGTTGAGCAGCTCGTCGGGGACGTTGGGGCAGGTCTTTGGCACGGAGAGGTTGAAGGTCTCGTACGTCTCGTACTCGGCCTTTGCGAGCTCGCCAGAGTGGATGGCATCGAGGATGGCGCGAGTGTACTTGAGCGGGCAGCGCTTGCCGCCGGTGGTGGCACCAGCTCCGACCCAGCCGGTGTTGAGGAGCCAGGCATTCGACCCGTGCTCTGCAATCTTCTCCGCCAACATCTTCGCGTAGCGCATGGGGTGTAGGGCCAAGAAGGGTTGAGCGAAGCACGATGAGAAGGTAGCGGTGGGTTCTGTCACGCCCTGCTCGGTACCGGCCATCTTGGAGGTGTATCCGGAGATGAAATGGTACATGGTCTGCTCGGTGCTGAGTTTCGAGATGGGTGGAAGCACACCGCGAGCGTCGCAGGTCAAGAGGATGATGTTCTTCGGGTGGCTTGAGCTAATGCAAGGAATCTTCGTGTTCTCGATGTACTCGATGGGGTAGGCGCAGCGGGTGTTCTCCGTCAGAGTATCATCATCGTAGTCAACAATACGGGTCTCCGGGTCGAAGACGACGTTCTCCAGGATCGAGCCGAACTTGATAGCACCGAAGATATCGGGCTCCTTCTCCGCGGACAGACCAATCGTCTTGGCGTAGCAGCCCCCCTCAATGTTGAAGATGCCCTTGTCGCTCCAGCAGTGCTCGTCATCACCGATGAGAGCACGCTTGGGGTCGGCAGAGAGCGTAGTCTTGCCAGTACCCGAAAGACCGAAGAAGACAGTGACGTCGCCGTTCTGGCCCTCGTTGGCGGAGGAGTGGAGCGTGAGAACGTTGTGCTTGACCGGCATCTCGTAGAAGAGAACGGTGAAGACACCTTTCTTCATCTCGCCAGCATACTCGGTTCCGAGGATGACCATCTCCTGGTCCTTGAAGTTGATGGCAACTGACGTCGCAGAGGTCATACCAGAGGTGTATCTGTTCGCCGGGAACGCACCGCCGTTGTAGATGGTGTAATCCGGGTGGAAGCCCTCCAACTCGGCCTTCGTCGGTCGGATGAGCATGTTGCGCATGAAGAGAGCGTGGTAGGCGCGGGCGCAGACAACTCGGACCCGGATCCTGTACCGCTCGTCCCAGCCAGCGAAGCCGTCGACGACATAGATGCGGTTCCTCGTGTTCAGGTAGTCGATGGCACGTTCTCGGTTGATTCTCCAGACCTGGGACAACAGTCAGTACATGTTCGTGAGGAATCACGTGCGCGGCGATAGGGCGGAAAAAGCACAGCACCCATGCAGGAAAATCAATGCGGGGGAACGCCACATGCAGCACATGCCGCATAGCATGGGACATCCCGATCCGACGACCATCCTCGGTTATGGTCTCTGCCAGTATGACGTCGGACCATTTATCTGGCGCACGACCAACCACCATGAGAGCGAAATGGGAAAGAGAGGGGAGCTTACTTCGGGCGTCATCGGCTTGTTGACTGGGCCCCACCAGATGTCATTTTCTGAGCTCTCTTCCTTCACAATACGCTTGTCTGAGGGTGACCGGCCAGTCTTCGCACCCGAATATGCCGACAATGCACCGGAAGATGTGATGGCCGAGCCGGTCTCGTAGACTAGGGCGTCTTCATAGAGGGCGGCGACGGAGGGGTTGGCGACCTGGAGCGATGTTAGCTGCCGTTGGAGGGCAGGGAGTGATAAGAGGGGGGCTAGCGTACAATGGCGACTCGGTCGTAGTCGATGTGTGCTTTGTCGTGGAGCTCTTCTTCGATCTCGGTATGCTCCCGCTGCGGCCTGGAAGAAGGAATGGGTTAGCAAGAGCTCGGCGAGAGCAGGAGGCAGGTAGCGGACTCACTGGACGCCGGCAGGGTGCAGATTCGTCTTGTTGACGCTGGCGGAAACCATGGTGGTGAAGGGAGCTGTTTTGAGGGAGGTGGAGTGGAAATTGGTGCGTTGCTGTTTGGCGACCTGTTGACGGGCGAAGTCTTGGGCCAAGGGAGCTGGTGATGCAGTTCGAACAATGGGCGGGGAGCCCGTCCCTTTAAGAGCTCCAGCCATATCGTCGTTTGTCGGAACAAGCCTCAGCGTCGACAGCGTCCTGGCTCGGAACAGGCTAGGCAGAGCAGCTCCTGGAGCTGTTGCGCAGTGCTGATTGGGTGCGGCGGCGTGGTGAGGGTCGTGCCGAGGATGGGAGCCGTGGAGAGGGTTCCTGATTCTTCCGAGCGGTGACGAGAACAAGCCGGGGCGGCGCTGGCTCGCTGCAATGGCCGCTTCGGCTGTATTTGTGCGTGCTGGTGGACGGGCGAGGGCTGGGAGCAGGCGGTGCGCGCTGAGCATGAGCGGATGAGGAGAGATGGACCCATGGGATGTTGCAGCGAGAGGCCTCAGCCGGTGACATAATGACGACGCTGTGAGTGGCCGCATGGGCAGACCGCGGGGCAGCAGACGGCAGAGCTGGAGGCTGGCCACGGCGGGAGACGTCACGTTCGCGCGATGGACAGCTGCGGCGCTTTGTTGAAGCTAGAGCTCCCCGCATTCCGCTGAGGAGTGTGGGAGTTACTGTGCCCTTTACGCAGGCACGAGGCCGTGACGCTATCGCTATTCTGCCCGCGGCGTGGCTGCCATCCACGTCCTTCACGCGTGCGATGCAAACGGCAGGGCGCTAGCCGCGTTGGAGCAGCTCCCATCCACCTCAAGACGACGGCAGCAGCGTCTGGGGATGGAGCATCTCGGGACCGCCAGGCTGGAGAGACCGTCGCGGTCGGGACGGGCACGCGACGGCCAATCGCAGCGGCGGCGCACCCGAATGCCATCTGTCCGAGTGCTGCTGCGCCCCCGCGTGAAAAGAGCGCATTCTAGATTGCCTGCGCGCCCGAGCAGCTTTTGCCTCGCGCGCCACGGCCAGCTATCGTCGTGAATGCTATCATCACTCCCCGCCATCGCCGCCAAGCCCGAGCCAACACTGCCGATCTTGCGTCGTCCGGCATCATCCTTCCTTCAGCGCTGAACACACGTGTTTATCTCACAGACGAGTTATTAAAGTCGTACTCAATTAAGCAGTCGAGCTACGCAGCTCGCACCTTTACCGCTCTATACACGCCACTATCCACGTATCCTACACCGCTTATATCCTACGCGCAAGTCATGTATGCACTATTCTGACACGGCTGCTTATTCTGACACGGCTGCTCCGAGCAAGGGAGCTCTTGAAACGGACCCCTGCCCGTTGCGTCCGCGGCCGGCGGAACACTTCCCGCGCCTACGCCTTATCGCTCGTGCTCTGCTGTTTCTGCATCTCGCGCCTGTTCCTCCGCGCTGTGGGGCTCACGACGTCCTTGATCTTTTGGAAGCCGCCCAGATAGAGGTACGAGCAGACGAAGACGACGGCGAAGTTGAAGAGAACGTAGGCCCCTGGGAGTATCAGTATCGTGATCAATTTGCGTCAATCACTATCTTCAAACTTACAGAATATGCCAAAGTCGCGCCAGATATGACTCGGCTCAATGTTGAAGCTCGCCGCGAACGCCGTCCCGTTGCTGTACTGGCAGAACCCGCAGTCCCCGCTTGGCTGAGTCTGCACGTAGCCACCGGTTTGTGCTGCAAAGGGGCCAGCATACGTCTGGCAGTTTTGGCCCGGAGGTGCAGGGAATATCGCGAGTTCAGCGGCCGAGCAGCGAATGGGGACGCCGTCAGTGAGTAATGCCAACATGCCTTCCAAGAGGTATTTGAACGGTGTGAGCCAATACATCCAGGATCTCCAGAAGTATGGGAGGGAAGCATATGGGACCACCACGCCGCAGAAACTGACGACTGGAGGACGTTAGTGGCTGGAGTCGTGAGGTTGCTGCATAGCACTTACTGAATGTAAAGAACAACGGCACAAGCAGCGAGGCCAGCAGTTCGTTGGGAGCGAACGAAGCAATTGCCTGGCCGAGGCCAAGATAGAACATTTCGAACGCAATGACATAGAGCCAAATGCTCGCCGACGTATACGTATCTCTCGGGAACCATGTAGCCCAGTACCAACAGCACCAATAGATGGTGCCAGCCACAATTCGATAAGGGATCTCACTCAGTATAGTTCCCCAGACGAAAGCAGACCAAGAGTAAATCTTCGAGTTGCCTTCTCGTGACGAGTATATAGACCGCATGTTGAGATATCGCGGTTGCAATTGCTGAATAAGCGGCGGGCAGATAGTCAATGTCATGAAGACAGAGAAGAGCCGAGACTGCATGTCGATGTGGCTATTTCCTAGATGCCAGAACGTGAACGTGTTGAAGAGACCGGTGAAGATATGGAGCATGAACATTCCACTGCGAGGATTAGCCACGATAACTACAGCTACAGGCGGAGACTTACACAACGTATGCCGGATCCCTCCACATAGCCACAAAGCTCCTATGAACAACGACAGACATCTGCGTCGCCCAAGGCATCGCATACTCCCTGTCATCACCAGTGTTATGCTTCGCGGACTCGCTCCGACGGCTACTAATAATTTCTTGCACTTCATGAGACAACTTCTCGTTTTCTGGCGATTTCGCCCAGACTTCGCCCCAGTCCTGGCCTTTGTAGTCCGGGTTTCCAGCACCGATAGCTTCGAGCATGTACTCTGCGGGATTCGTCTTCGGGGGACACTTCTTGGCCCCATTCTTCTCGAGATAGTCCAGCAGTATGCGGCTGTCGTGGCCGAGCTCGCCAAAGTACGCCGTGCTACCGCCATTCTTCAAAAGCAGCAGTTGGTCGAAATGTTCGAAGAGCACTGAGGATGGCTGATGGATTGTGCAGAGGATAGCTTGGCCGGCATCCGCGAGCTTGCGGAGGAACCTCACAATGTTGAAGGCTGCCCCGGAGTCCAATCCAGAGGTCGGTTCGTCGAGGAACATAAGAAGTTCGGGTTTACTAGCTAATTCAACGCCGATGGTGACACGCTTGCGTTGTTCCTGATTCAGGCCAGAACCGGGCTTGCCGATGGCGGCACCTGCGATTTCTCGCATCTCCAGGAGGTCGATGATTCGCTCTACGTAATCGTATTTCTCCTCAAGAGGCGTTTCCTTGGGTTGACGCAGCCTTGCGGAGAATCGAAGGGCTTCCCGTACCGTTGCAGTAGATTCGTGAACGTCCATTTGCTCAGCAAAGCCAGTAGACCGCTGAAATGATGAGGGGAGCGGGCGACCATCGACCAAGAAATCTCCCGTGACAACACCGAACCGGATTCTCTGTGCAAGGGCGTTGAGCAAAGTCGTCTTACCCGCTCCTGATGCTCCCATTAGCGCAGTGAGCTTGCCGGGCTTGACGTATCCCTGCACTTCATTAAGCAATTTTCGTTCGCCCTTCTCGACAGGAATCGTGTAGTTGACATTCTGCCAGGTGAAGATTGTCTCGTTTCTGGCAACACCTTTGGTAGCTTCATTATCGCTCTCGCTGGTCGGCTCATCCTTGGGAGCACCAGCGCCAGCTGCTTGAGTCTTTCCAGTCTCCTCATCTCTTGGCTGGGCGTTATCTTCCATGGCCTTCTCAACAGACTTCGGAACCTGGCCTCTCTTGTAGATTGTCACTGCGCCGCCGCCCTTATTCGGTTTCTGAATCTCCATTCCGACGGCAGTAAGGACAACGAAGAAGATAAAGAAGACACAGATGAAGCCGAAGTTCCGCCACAAGTGGGACCGCGAGTAGCGATATGCGACTTGAATGTAGTTGGCACCGTTGACGGTCAAACTTCCGGGAGTGCTCCCTTGGAGAGCACACGATTGGTATCGTACATCGGCATTTGGGACCATGGGAACAATGTAGGGAGGAACGCATTCGAGTTCGAGGTTGTAGAACTCATTGGCCATTAACGCTTCGAAGCCGTACTGGACCGGGTTGATCCAGCGAAGCCAGGAAAACCATGGGTGCATCTTTTGCGGAGGAATCAGGTAACCTGTGTACACTACTAGTGCCTGGATAGCTACACCTGTAATTCGAGTAGCAGCATCAAGAGACCCTACTAATGCTCCGATGGCCCTGAAGAACGCGTACATCGTCATCGTTAAAATGAAGAGTAGCAATACGCTGATGAAGAATTGCGATGCTGTTCTTTGGAGACCGGCCATGAAGTACACCACGATGTCGAAAATGAGGACTTGAACAAGGACAAGCGGTACATCGACGACTGTTTGCGCGATCGCGAAAGCCGCAGGCCGGTAGAACGAGAAACTTTTGTGTTTCAGAAGAATGGGTCGACTCTGGAACGCGGCAGTCAACTCGGCGAGAGCCAACAGCGCGTTGAAGAGGAGCATGAAGAACATAACACCACCTCGCGTGAAGGCTCCTGCGACTGTCTTCGGAAGGTTGTAAAATAAGCTTCCAACAATCAGAGCTTGGAAAAGGATGCCGCCCCATTTGCCAATAAGAGACTGCCTGTCACCAGTCATGACAAGGAACTGGCGTCTGGTGCAAGCCATAATCTGGGCTTGGAAGCTCAAAGTATAGTTCTTCTTCTTGGTGGCTTTAGTTTGAGCTGCGTGGCGTTCCTCAACCAGTCTGGTGGTCTCTCGTTCGAACTCTTCAATCTCCGCCAAATTTTGCTGATGTCTTTCGCTCTTCATGAAAGCATCGGCGAACTGTTCTGCAGAACGAGGAACACGATCTTCCCAGCCTTCCTTGATATGCCGCTCATGCTCGTCAGTAACAGAAGTGAGGAAGTCTGATGTAGTCCAGCGGTCTCTAGAAAGTTGCATCAGCAGTTGTTCATAGCAAATGGTAAATCAGAAGCGCATACGGTTGTACAAAGCCTATGTTCTTAAAGTAATCGGCGGCCTGATCTGTGGGTCCAAAGTAGCAGCAACAGCCCTCGTCAATTAAGAGGACCTTGTCAAACAGATCCCACAAGGATTCTCCGGCCTGGTAAAGGGCAACGCTGGTCGAAATCTGGGCCATGTTGGTCAGGGAACGCAAACTCTGGACGTATTCCAGTGCAGTGCTCGCGTCAAGTCCTCGGGTGCTGTTGTCCCAAGATTGGACCGAAGCCTTGGTGATCATAGCTTCCGCAATACTGACACGCTTCTTCTCGCCTCCAGATACACCACGCACGAACTCGTTCCCTACTTTTGTGTTCATTGTATGCTCTATCTGCGCCAATTAATTAGTTCCCGAAGTTGTGTTCAAGATATCAGACGCTACTCACCCAAAAGAGTTTCGAAACGACGCGTAAGAACTCCCGGACGTAGTCGGCCCTTGATTCTCCATCATTTCGCGAGCTCTTGCCGGGCGTTCGTGTCTTAAGAGCGAAGCTAAGAGTCTCCTTCACTTTGAGTGTGGCGTAGTGCAGGTCATCTTCGGGGTTGTAGAGAACTAAGGGCGTTAGCTGATGCGTATTGCGAGAGCTACTCACAGCCGTTTCATTTTGGCATTCACGTACCTTCGCTACGATATTTCTTGGCCATTTCTTTCGCGTCTGTGCCACCATATGTGACATCACCTTGTACGTCTTCATAGCCGAAACGTTGATTTCCGATGATTTTGAGAAACGTGCTGCATCCAGCTCCAGGCCTGCCGAGAACTAACACCATCTCTCCAGGTTTAATACAACCCGAAAAGTCATCAAGAATCGTCCTAACAGGTGGCTTGTTTGCTGCTTTTCGAGGGCCTTTCGTGAAAAGATTCTTCAAAAACCGGGGTAGATCGAAGAAGAAGTCTCCAACTGACGGTTGCAGTGCCGCACCGAGACCCATACCCTTGACAGTGAGATGCTTGAACACGACGCCGACATGTCTCGTCTTCTCATCTTCGGATTGTTCTTGCCGTGTGCGACCAAACATACGTGACATGAGTCGGTTGATCTCCTGCTGCTCATCGTCGTCGGAACTGGCAGTTGCCGTGGTATCGACTCGTCCGAGGGAGTTTGTTCGTCGCTTCGACAAGGTCCTGAAAAGGTCGTCTTCCGTAATTTGTCTCCCTGACGCGGTTTTCTGCAGGCCTGGCCGCCTAGAAGCAGATGGCGCTGGCTTAATGGCCGCAAATCCGTCCTCATTATCGCTGAAGCCCTCCGCTTTCTCCTCTAATCTGGGCTTAGAGTCAACAGATTCAGCGGAGTGCTGAGAGTGATACGTGGCAATGCCACCCGCTTCATAGCGTTTCTCTGCTTCTCCGGGTGACGGCACGGCTGTGCTAGCATTGGAGGACGCATTGGGAGCTGAGGTCTCCTTGGTGATTGGTACCATCTCAGATGTCGGTGTCTGGGCGACGCCATCGTAGTTGAGATATGTACCGGTATTTACAGGTCGGGGCGTTGCAGTTCCAGGTGCTTCTGAGCTGCTTGAAGTAGTAGTTGCAGACGGCCTGGAACCAATATAAGATTGTTGACGGCTTGGATCAGCTGGAGTCTCAATCCATCCTCCAGGGAGATCTTCCACGTGGGGAGTGGGGCGCTCATCACTATTTGACATTGTGGTGTGAGACCCTAGATTGCGTTAGAAATACGGTGGTATTACGAAGTACATGGGAGATTCTTACCAGAAAGGGACACTTGAGATGGGTAGCTGCTAGTGAAGCAGTTACTCAAGCGGCATTGATGGCAAAGTTGTCGACAGCAGAAATAAGCACGAGACGTGGCTCTTCTTGATGAGGACCCCAAAGTTCATAGTCTTAGCTGTGCAGCGGCGTCCATGAATTTTGGTCCGATTGATGACCCCAGTGCTGTAGGTAGTGTTGACGTCACTGCTCTTTCACCCAACCATTTGTCCACCACGCTCACACGCTTGCGGCCTGGGCATATCGGCGTGCTGAAGGACCGAAATCCGATGCGGACCTCACAACCTTAATACCAATAACCCTGCTCATACAATAGACAAGCAGGATGGTAAGCTATTGGATCCTTTGGTGCCAAACTCGGGGTAGAGTTCGACCATCCGCATGTCGGCGTCTCGGTTTCTCGTCTTTCCTTCCAAATCCATATCAGTCGCAACCTTGGCCAAAGAGGGTAATTTGTGCGTTCGTATCTCAACTCACACAGTGCGCAGCGCCAGCTTTGGTGGAGGAGTCACAGAGTACGTACGAAGTAAGTAGGGACCCGCGGGATCCGGGACGGCTGCCAAGACGATTGCCGCGTATGTATCGAGATACGACCCGCATCAAGGGATCTCCACATGCAACTAGACTGGCGTCAGCACTTCAAGCGCTAATGGCGTTGCGCTAATACATGTTTTCTCTTTGGCATTCTGTAAGTCTTTTAGCTGATAGACAAGCGACTATGGGTTGCTTGACATGATTAACGATACAGGTGTATGAATATGAGAGTGTTCGGGCACGTGACATTAATTCTATGCTCACGTGATCTGATCACAGATCGATCATCAATCTGCTCAAGTCCAGCCCAATTCGAGAACACTCTTCGTCGGTGTGTTCGGTTATAGCCTACAAGCATACTACAGGTCTCAAAGCTGCTCTTCTAAGCCAGAGCTGAAACGCCCACCCTTCTTGCTCATCGGCCACCCTCATTTTGTCACGCAGGCCCCCTGTCAATTCACCACGTTCTAATTGGCCAGAATCAAAGGGACGACACCTCGGAGGATAACTACCTCCGAAGTCTCAGTGTCAGCGTCTCACAAGGTCGCTGCAGGTAAGCCCAATCGGGTCCAGTTAGTCCATTGGTCAAGAAACTGTTGCGCCGGCGGTCGCTCAGAAGGCCACCCAGGCAGGCAGGAAGCGCGGTCAACAGAAATCAAAACTAGGTAGGGTATCTAAGCTAAGACCTAGGAACTTTTCTGCATAGATCAATTTCTGGTGTATATTCTTTAGAAGCGTCCATCTCCACGGTCAACTCTACCTGCATAGCTGGAAGCAAGTGGAGGATGGAGATTGAAGAGCGCTCAAGCGAGACGGTTACAAAGTACTAGACCGAGAGGCATAAGTCGGACAGTTTGGCTATTCAGACTGAAGAGCTCGGCCTCTGAATACAGTAAAATCTGGCTATAACGTTTGGCAAAATATTCGACGGCCAAACGTTACAGCGATGGGTATCGTTATAACCAAGTGTGTTCGTATGAGAAAAAAGCGGTCGATATTTTAGCGCATAACGGTATAGCGATGGGTATCGTTACATAGAACGAACATTTTAGCCAGATATTACTGTATTCACATATGAAGTGAGAATGATCCGTGCAATAGGCCTCTTCTTAAATTCAGATCTTCGTTGAAGGATGATGAAATGGTGGGCTGCTTTTCTTCGTCTAACAGACACCAAGACCCCTTTAGACAATATCTCGGGCCTGGAAAGGCGTAGAGTTCTCGTAATACTTTGGCTTTGAAGTGCCAAACCGTGGTAAAGAATGTAGCAGACCAAAAGGTAGATCATCGGAGGTCCCATGTCGATTTCCACTAGGAAGACTTGCTGAATATGAAGTCGTCGAATAGGCATGCACCGACGTGCATACGGAGATGAGTCCCCTCCCTTGTACACGCGTAGTTGCTTTTTCTCCCAGCTCCAGAGCGCGTGCCGAGTCATGGGAGGATATAAATTGATGGAAAACACAGACTCTGACTAAATTCGGCCCTTTCGCGTCAGAGTATGGGAAATCGTACTCGGGCCCCGTCGGGTTGTTTCACAATGATCGAAGATCAGCTAGGCCAGACTGACCCGGCGATTCCGAGCAGCGCTTCAGGGTCAGCGGGAAGTTGAGCGTTCATAGACGTCAAATCGACGGATTATGGCACGTCAGGACGGCCCACCGTAGTAGGAGGTAGTACGTAGTCTCAAGTCACGTGGAAGCTGAGGAGGCTGCCTCCGCTCTTCTCAAGTGCACATTGCTTCTCCCTACTGTGCCTAGCCGTTGTGCGCCTATTCTCCCGAAAGTACCACTGCCTAGGAGCTCCAACACGCGACGCATTCACTGCGAAATGACCCATGGAGAGGATGAAGAGACAGTCTGGGTTCCACCCCCGACTCCGCCGGCAGAGAGCGACGATCAACCCTTCATGGGCCCTCGCAATGCCGAGCGAGACTGGACTCTCGACCTTCCAAAGAGCGACCATGTGCAGTTCACATTCAAGACGGCAAACTGGGCGCAATCCCGTTTGGGACCCCTCGAGGGATGGCACCCGACATTGCGGATGGCGTGCCGCATGGTCTTTGCAGACTCCCGCCCCGCTACCCTATATTGGTGTGTTGGTACTGCTTCAATTCCACTGGCTTGGTGCCGCTGAGCTCTCTATTGATAAGTCTAGGGGCCCTCACTATGTCGCCGTCTACAATGAGCACTTTGTGCAGCTCGCTGCGAAAGTCCACCCCCGGCTGATGGGCTCTACCTTTGCAGAGGGCTTCCCGGAGCTCGTACAGGGCATCTTCCCGCTGCTTGAGCGCGCCAAAGAGACTGGAGTTGCTGGGGATGTGATTGAAGCCCCAATGATGGTTCATCGGAACGGGTGGGAGGAAGAGTGAGCTTCCCATTCATCGCAGCATTCACGCAAGAGTCGTGCTAACGAAGGAAGGGCATTTTTCACAGGCAACTTCACCCCAGTCGGATGGGACGCGAACGGCCTGCACGAAGGCTTCTACAATGCCTTGTTCGATGTCACCAACCAAAAGCTCGTCGAGCGTCGGACCAACATGCTCAACCTGATCGCCTCTACTACCGACTTGGCCCCGAACCGCGTATTTCCGCATGTCCTTGCTTCTCTCGAGACCAATGGGAACGACATACCTATGGCTATTCTATACAGAACAGAAGAAGACCCCGATTCGGGAAAGCAGACACTGAGACTGCAGGGCGCGATCGGGGTGCCAGAAGGCCACCAACTTCTAGTGGACAATGAAAGTATAGACAGCGAGAAGGGCTTAATCCCCCAATTCAAGGAAGCTGCATCAAGATCTCTCATAATCAATTGTGAAGAGGATGACGAACGTTTCAAAGGCATCTCCTGGCGTGGATTCGAGAAACCTGCTAAGAACGTAGCAATCTTGCCTATAATCAGCGGGTCACGAAACTTCGGCTTTCTCGTCGTAGGCACCAACCCATGCAGACCATTCGACCATGCCTGCCAGCAGTTTCTCAAAGACCTAGGCGGAATGGTCTCCAGCGTGATTACCGCGGCTGTCAACACGGAAGAGCTACATAAACGACAGGAGCAGCTTGAGAACAACCTTGCATTCAATGATCTGAAGGTCCGCCATCTAGTGGAACATGCTTCCGTCGGCATGGTGCACTGCTCATTGCAGGGTGATATTCTTTGGGCCAATGAGCAATACTACATCCTTGCTGGGCACACTGAAGACACAACTAGAACGAAAGATTCATTTTGGGAAGTTTACATGGTAATGTTAGCTTTGTCGATGTTTCATACCTCTACTAAGCCCTCCTAGGAAGAAGACAAGACGAAAGTCGCGGACACGTGGAAGAATTCTAAGGATGGCCAAGGCTACATCAGTGTGGATGTGCGGCTGAAACGACTCTATAAACCGCCAATTGGCGACCCCGAGCCTGCGCAAATCCGAATTGTTGCCTTTCCTTACAAGGAGAACGGAGAGATCAAGTCAATAATGGCTTGTACGACAGACATTAGTCAGTTGAAATGGGCCGAATCATGGCAAGCCAGGTTAGCAGAAGATGCGAAAGAAGCTAAGCGACGTGAGTTGGACAGCAAGCGCCTACCGTCTGCTTAAAAGCTAATTTTCTCCTTAGAGCAGGAGTCCTTCATCGACGTTGTGTCGCACGAAATGCGGAATCCTCTTTCAGCAATCGTTCATTGTGCTGACAGCATATCAAACTCGCTGGACGAATGCCGAGCGGCTTTAGGAGGCGATAAAATCGCCGAGCCATATTTGAAGCTGCTGACAGAAAACGTGGCAGCGGCCAACATTGTGATGCAATGCGCTAATCATCAAAAGCGTATCATCGACGACGTCTTGACACTGAGCAAACTCGATTCCATGCTATTATCAATCACTCCATCTATCGTCAAACTTCCAAAGCTGGTCACATCTATGGTTTCCATTTTCGAAGCAGAGCTGAAAACTCACGATATACAGACTGCGCTAGTTCCAGAAAACTCTATTGCTGAACTTGGAATCGAGTATCTCAGTTTCGACTCGTCTCGTGTAACTCAGATCTTCATCAATTTGATGACCAACGCTATTAAATTTGTGAAGTCCAAAACCAAGCGGGAGATTGAAATTCGATACGGCGCTACGCTTTCCAATCCGCGCGAGACATTTCAGAAGGGCATACACTGGCCTGAGAAGGGCAAAAACTCGGACGATGTCACTACCAACCTCGAGTGGGGGACTGGAGAATCTGTGTATATTACTTTCCTCATCTCGGACACTGGAATCGGCATGGATCTGAATGAAGTCCACAAAATCTTCGAGCGATTCCGGCAGGCCAATGTGAGAACCAACGTGAAATACGGCGGCTCTGGTCTCGGACTCTTCATTTCGAAAGAACTTACCGAGAAGCAAGGCGGAGAGATCGGTGTATATTCTACTCCGGGAGAGGGGAGCGCGTTTGCCTTTTATATCAAAGCCAAACGAGCACCCTTCCGCACCAAAACTCTGCCTGCCAGCATCAGGACCAAAGGAGCCATCCACAGCGACCATTTGCAGGTTCTCCTAGTCGAGGATAACATCATCAACCAGACCGTCTTGAAGAAGCAGTTAGAGAAAGCAGGCTGCATTGTAGACGTCGCCAACCATGGTCTTGAAGCTCTAGGCTGCTTGACGGACAAGCGATACGACGTTATTCTGATGGACATGCAGATGCCTATCATGGATGGACTTGAATGTACGACTGAAATCCGAAAAAGGCAAGAGAAAGGGCTTGTCCCTTCCCCACTACCAATCATAGCTGTTACGGCGAACGTGCGCCAGGAGCAAATCGATTTTGCTATGACGGCTGGTGCTGTAAGTGTTCTCGTATACTCTAATTCTCCCTGAGACATCAGCTTCGAAACTGACGGACTCCCTTCTAGGACCGCGTCATGCAGAAACCGTTCAAGGCCGCCGACCTTGTACATATGATGAGTGATCTTGTCTCGCCAATGTCTGCTGCACCTTTAGATGGTGATCCTGCCTCTTCAACACCTCCACAAGCTTCAGCGGGTGGTCTCAGCTATCTGCCGTCTCCAGCAAACCCAGCTGGAGATTCCTTCTCAATATTTCCCGCAGCCCCACTCGGAAACCTTGTTTCTTCAATACCTCTTCCAAATCTGGCGAGTGATTTGGTTCCCTCGATATCTGCAGCGACCCCTGCTAGAGACCTCGATTCTGTAACATTGCCGGCAGCTCAGGTCAAGGAGCTCCATTCTCCACAAGCTTATACAGGAGATTCACCGGACCGAAACGCCATGGTATTAGACCCGAGCAGAGCGCATAACGAAGAAGTAGAATAGAAGCAGTGCACCGCGTATGCAATCGCCAACTCAAAAGGCATAGTATAAAGGAGTGGATTGGACTCATCTAAATCATTTCGGTGTTAATTCCTCTCTGGGATAACGATGCGTTTCTTAGCCTACGACTCGCCAAGCGACACAATGCCGCACTGCTCGGCAAATCAACGACAAAAGGATGCTCACAAAACTGCATTGACTTGCATGCATTAGGGCATGTCATGGTAGAGGTTTTTCAGGGACGTTGACGAAGGATAATATTCGAACACCCAAGCTTTCCTCGCACCGTACTTTGATCCAGATGAGCATGCGGCTCCGAGCTTATACTGCTCAAAGGACGTCAAAAGACACCTGATGACAATGTCCTCGACTATCTCGGACTAGTAGTAGGTTCTAAGGACTACTGTCCATATTTCGGAAGAATCTAAATAATATTATCAAAGATTAAAACAATTTAAAGGACATATTACATATACATATTGGGACTCCATCGACAATTTTTGGCTTTCAATCAATTGGATGAGTGAGCCAAACTCACGACACCTACAGTCGATGAATCAAGCCTCTCTGCTAAACAATGCTGTTTATACGACCAGCCCGCGTGGTGGTGGGGGAGGGGTATGGGCGATGATAGCGCGCCAAGGCGGTCTGAATCCCGTTCTCATCCCCAGTTCTCTCATCTCCCTTACCACTGTTTCCGCACCAAAAACCAAGATGAGCATACCTCAGCCTCGAACAACGTTAGTCAGACGTGAGTCCTTGAGCATCAGTCCATTGAGAATCACGTGTCCGCATAGGCAAGCTAATAACGACGCGTAAAGCGCTCTCCGCCGCGTCTGCCGCCTTGCGTTCCGAACCTTGCCCACCATTAGATCCTCATTCCGACCATAGCGTCAAGAATGGCAAAGAAAAGACCCCATGGACCCCTCACGCACGCGTAATTCAGCAGCTCTCCGAGAAGCTCTAGAGTCTACCTGCTGAGGCCCGATTGCGCATTGTTCGATACGCGTTTGACTACAACACCAAAGCTCCTGTGCTATCCGTCCAATTGGCGCTTCTGTCACGACTAAGCGAATAACACCAGAATATGTTCGAACTATCACTACTGTGGGAAGGCACGTCTATGGTTTCCGATGGGTGTCATGGGACCTAAGGACGACGCTGTATGACTGGTGCTATGAGAGATTCGTTGGGCTCAACGTCGCGACAGAGGCATCCGAGGCCTTCTACGCCTCTACATGTTCCATCTCGATCTAGAGGATTTCCCGACTTTCGCATCTTCCACTGGCTATAAGTCTGTACGACGCTTCAAGCCCGGTGATCACGTCCGATACCTCATCGTCGACGTTGGCCAAGTAGCTTGGGACCCGGAGATCGATGGATCTAGATACTCGAATGATGACAAAGATTTCAAGGAGCACCTGTGGGGTGGCAAAACGATCGAGATGGACCCTCAGACTTGGCCGAGACTGAAAATGCTCCTGGACATGCCGAAGTTGCGAGAGATTCACATGTACATCCCTAATACATGGCAGAAGAACGAGATCCTCCATTTAGCTCCCACAATAATTGCCTTAATGAAGCGTGGGGTTCTTGTAAGACTGACGAAGGGGTCTGGCGAGTCACCGGACGAGGGTATGGAGGACGATATGGGGTACTCCGATTTACGGAGATGAAATATTCAACGCCGCGAGAAAGGAAGTCATACGAAAGGCCGAAATAGGCAAAAGGAGAAGAGATCCGAGCGTTTACACGGGGACAACTCATTACGGTGAACCTGAGCGTATTGACAACATATTCAGGAAGCCAGTGGAACCCGATTTTCAACATGCTGCTGCCTGTTACAAAGAGCAGATGATGGTTGCCTCGGTCTATCGTGTGTTGATCTTGGCGCCGGAGAGGTTTGCGGATTTACTTAAGCGTGAAAGAGACGGGAGGGAGTTTGCAGATGATACATCCGATGAAGACGATGATATATTCGAATGAATCAATGATCCCACGTGGGATTCGAATTCGTACCTTCAATCGTTCTTCAATTCCATCAATCACTCGAAAGATTCACGGAGGTCGCTGTTATAAGTGTAACTTCACGATTTGATATTGCAGGACCCTTCGTACCTACGACCTACAGACCTCCCAACACCGCAGCCGGCAAGCTCTCCGGCCCCCTGTGCCCCACATCCGGCCGCTTCAAGATACTCTTCGCACTCTCACCCTTCTTAATCCTACCAATGTGCTCCTCGGGGTCAAAGTCCGCGCCGAATGGGTTCTCCTGGAACGCCTTGCTCATCATAAAATCGGTCGCTTCCTCCGGCGTCTCAAACGCATCTACCTGCGTCTCAAGCATGTTGCCATCTGGGTCGTGATAGTAGATGGACGTGGTCGGCCCGTGGTTGATGCACCAGGAGGGGTCGATGCCGGCGGCTTTGCGTTGGCGGTATGCGAGGAGGAGCTCATTGAGGCTCGAGTGGGCGAAGGCGATATGCTAGGTCACATTAACCCTGTCCCTTCCCAACATCGCTGTCTCTTTAGGCTTGTTAAAGAGTAGGGGCACGCCTTACCTCTAGCCCACACGTCCTCTGATTCTTCGGTCCTGTACCAGGGATCGCGCCGATCGCGAGGCGGTGGTGTTCCTCGTCGTATGTGATGAAGCTCAGGAACTCGTTCTCGTAACTAGCTTCTCCCCCTAGAAAGGTCTTGTAGAAGTCTGTCATGATTTTAAACTTGTCGGGCGTGGTTCGTAGGACCACGTGCGCGAGGCGGATAGGGGAGACCACCTTCGCGGATTTCTGGTCGAAGTCGAAGTCCTTAGCCATGTTAAATGTTTGGCTGCTCTAGTTGACTTTTGATGGGGGAGTTTGATGGATAGATATAGTAGAGTCTGGAAGTCTTTGTCAGTTCTTATACCTCTCACCCCCTCCCAACTTTACTTACATACCTGCCAGTAACGCTTCCCTCACTCTTCGATATTCCGAACCTTATAAATGCAGTCTTATCAATAAGTCGATGCTAGTATTTCCAATCAGTATTACTTCGCCCCTTTCAACTCGTCGCAAAATTCAGACTTCCAGTTGGACACGAAGCGTTAGTAATATATCTACGTGATCCGAAGCTGTGGTCGACCACGCTAAGCTGTGCCCCGCAACATCCGGGGTCTCGTTATATCGGGGTTTCGACCATTCGGGGGCTCGCTCCCTGTCTTCCCGAAGGTCGTGGTTAGATTACCAAGGAGTGACCGCGTTCTAAGCTCCGGGTTCCGGAGGGCACGTGGTGTCAAAGGTTTGAGGAGAGGTGGGTCACGGGTAGTAGGGAACTGAGAAAGAATGAGGAGGGTTGACCATTTGTGTTAGGTTACATGGGCTCCGTGGTTTGCGTATTCCAGGTGGTGAGGGGCTTGGAAAAGGTCACATGAGAGGCATGTGACTATCAAGCGACCTAACGCGCTATACTCCATTCTAGTCAGCGCTTTCCACAAATAGGCTATATCTCTCCATCTTCGAGAGAAGGGATCACGCATTAATAAGCAGAGGCAAGCTGTTCCACCAGAAAGAACGAGCATCCCATAGTCTTACGCTATATGTACTCGGTAGGTTTCGAATCTCTCACTGAAGTGTAAACGTAAGGAGGTACTCTTCCCATCTACCTCAGCGCACGGCTGTGCCCAAACAATTCTAATTCGCCTACCCTACTTCTCAAAAACATACTTATTCTTAATGCTCCCAATCTCACTAATCTTCACCTCTACCACATCCCCATCCTGCACCCACGCCGGCGGCTTCATAAACGCGGCCACCCCGTTCGGTGTGCCCGTCATAATCGCCGTCCCCGGCCGCAACGTCGTGCCCCTGCTCAAATGCCTGATGATCTGCGGAATCGTAAACAGCAAATCGCTCGTTGACGTGCTCTGCCGCTCCTCCCCGTTCACAAAAGACTTGAGAGTGAGCGCGGCCGGGTCGGGTATCAGGCTAGGGGAGACGAGCACGGGGCCGATGGGCCCGAAGCGGTCGAAGGATTTGGCGTAGCCGTGCTGGTTGCCGGATTGCTCGGGCATCTGCCAGTAGCGGCAGGAGACGTCGTTGCCAGTGGTATAGCCGAGGATGTAGTCGAAGGGGTCGTCGGAGTCGGTGAGGTTGAGGGCGACTTTGCCGATTATGACGGTGAGTTCGCCCTAGGAATAGCGTTAGAGTGGGTTTATTTGGGATATAGGGTTGGGTTTGTTTACCTCGTAGTCCATGGTCTTTTGACAGTCTTTGTAGATGATTATGTCGTCGAATGGGCCGGCGAGAGCATCTAGATTTGGAAGCTAGGTTAGCGTTTGCCTTTACTCGAAAGTCTGGAATCTGGAGGTGTTTACCGGCGGGTTTT
This sequence comes from Mytilinidion resinicola, assembly GCF_010093595.1. NCBI lineage: Eukaryota > Fungi > Ascomycota > Dothideomycetes > Mytilinidiales > Mytilinidiaceae > Mytilinidion > Mytilinidion resinicola. The sequence continues at coordinate 367,677 of NW_022985457.1, read as the reverse complement.
GTGAAGACTGTAGGGAATCCTGGTGTTGGAAACTGCGTCGCCGCCTCAGGTCTTCAGCATTTCCTCTAGACTTTAGAGTCATCTATACGCACGCCAGCTTCTGCAATATGCTCCTTGTAGTTCAAGCCAATTCCATAAAATATAGGTGCCGCTGGTAGAGGGCTCAGGACCTGCAATCACTCCAATTAGCTAATTAACGAGCCACTGCTTTGAAAGGTCGCAAACCTCCGCAATCCCAGCCTTCTTCCCAGTAGCCTTCAGCTCCCACGGCTGCTCCCCTTCATACACCTCCACCGTCTTCCCAATCAAATCATCTCCAGTCGGGGCCTCTCCATACAGCACCTCCCCTCCCTTGCTCTTGAACCGAACAAGTCTTTCAAAGGCAGTCTTCATGATGGATAATTAGCAGCACCTCTCGTAAGCCTTTTAGAAGAAGGAATGAGGGACTTGCAATGCCATTATAGTGCTTGGAAATCGGTTTCGGAGAGATTACAGTGTCCCTCCGGATGGAGGTCGGGTCTCCGGAACGGTAATTTTGCCCCGCGTTTGGCGGGGTATATGCCTACCCTTGCTGGAAGGGGTGAGGGAGGCGGAGAAGCTGTCTCGGCCGAGAATGGAGAGGTCGTATAAGAGAAAAGAGTGCAGCCATAGTTTGCAAGATAGATCAAGCATTGGACGCGTGAGGAAATGCTGTATAGGAGATTGTAAGCTTCTAGATGTCCGAACCCCAATTTGGGTCGCGAGATAGTTTCAAAATGGCACACCTGCAATCAACTCTGCTCTATAAATCTATAGGGAATATGGAACCAAGACGCGAGCTGTTGAAATTCATAGAATCCGCTACTCTGATACTTTTCACTTTTGTAATGCGATGTATGGTTCTTTTCTATGTGATATGATCGCGGAACAAGTCAAGTTTCCAAAGTCAGCTTCCGTTCTTCTCTTGATGCTTCTGTGTGGATGCGTATTCATCATGTGTACTATCGACAATTTGATCTGCGAAGCTCTCGGCCACAAGTGTAGGGCCGTAGTCTTGCTTGTCTAGCTCAAATTTCGGCTCAAGAATTCATAGCTAGAACTAGATCCACTCCACGCTGCCTCAAGCTAACGACCACAGGAGAAGCCTCGAGATCCTCGTACTGTCCGAGATTAAAATGGAAACAGACACTCTCCACTTTCGGGACGTTCAAGAGCAGACCCAACTGCTCCGATGTGTAGGTCTCTGGCCGACGAAGATGAATGCAGAGTCTCCGGGCATGGTCCACGAGCTTGAAATTTGGTACAGCGAGCGAGCGTTTCATGAAGGCTGGAAGACCCGTCAGGTTCACTACAACCGCGGTCGCCCTCCACAGGAGCTCCGAACCTTCTAATGCAATTTCCGGCCCCACGAGCTTCTCGTTGCACCAATCATATATACTGGCACCCTCGCAAAAACGAGTGTACGCTACATGCTGGAACATGAAGCCTTCAGCGCAAGGGGTTCGGATCATTAGAGTCCACATCGGCTGATGGAATACATATCGGAAAATGTGCAGGCGGAGTTCGGCGGGGAGTTTCTGAAGTTTCCCAGAAGCAGCATGGACTACGCGTACGTGCTCGTCCCATGAAGGGCGACGCCTCAGGTCTGCGGACAGAGGGCCGTCCTTGGAGTCGAGCAAGTAGATTATACCCTAGCAAACTATGCCGTTGGCATATAGCGGCCTGTGACACACGTGGGGATACCCTTCACAAGCCATTAGCCACTGTTATGAAATAACTGTTGTATCGGCTTAGACCGGTTTCGCAACTCACCTTGAGCCTTTCGTTCGACAGTTGTGACCATCGTGAGATGCTCGGGTTTCGTCGAGAGTGTTAGACTGCGGAAGTGGATGTGCGAGGAATTTGAAATGTCTGTGGGGACAGAGTGTCGATGCCAATATTCTAATTTGAAGTGAAGGGTTGACGATGATGACCCGTGGTACTTTTCGCGATCAACCACGCGTACCACCGCATTCAGCCAACACGACGTACTGACTTTCTTTATTTTGTAATTACTTAGAGGTAAGGGCAACATCAATGTCCTTCGCCAGAATCTATTTCCCTCGTTGCTGTAAACTTGAATAGGATGTAATTCCTGAGAGATCTGGAGGGTCTGCGCAGGGTGGCCCCGTGTCGGGCACTCCAATCAAGGCAAAAACAATGCTTGTGAGCGCATATAGAATTCTAGGTGCAGAATATAGGGGATACATAAGCCGGGATGGCAGTATTGGAACTATACGAAATTATGGAAAGGAACGCGGGAAATACGTAGGCGTTTAAAGCGGTCGACTTATTCCTCGACCTCTGGTATCGACCTTTTGTGCGATACTGGCTTTTGTAGATGTTTGTGCAGAAATATGTGGTACTTAGAAACGTTAGGTAGCCTCCAGAATCTCTCAGGATCCTCGTCGTACATTCGCATAGTCTCGTAGTCATCCGTTGTTGGTGTATCGAATATTTTTTCAATGCGCTGGGGAGGTGTCCAGGAGTTCTTTGAGCGCTGATAGTCGAGGAAGCTCTGATCATCATATAACCACTCAGGTTCTTGACGCTCCCAATTAGAGTCGGGTTGATCTTCTATTTGCACCTCGGCTTTGAAGCTAATCTCATTGTTTGTATCAGCGTGAACATGCTCTTGAACTGGGGCTTTATTCAAGGCTTCGTTCATGCCAAGGTCCGACAGTCCATCTTCAGGCATATCATCACCCCCTTGATACTTCCTATTATGCTGCAATTTCAACCATGCTCCAGGGTCGCAAGTTTCACCCTTGACCTTCTGTCTCGAGTGCTGGAACTCGTTTCTCGAATAATCGGCTTCGGACCACATCGATTCATCATCTCCGTCCTGCTCGTACGCATCTGGGTCGTCGTCCCTGGAACAATCAAGTAGTTCGTCCCAACGAGTGACTTTTATATGCACCCCACGCCTTCTCAAGCCAATGATAGTAGGGGCCATCGCAAGAAACTCTTCTCCCGCCCAACGGCAGGGAATGCTTCGGCATCTCTAAAAGCAACTCAAGGCATTTCCAAGCTTGCGGGTGCACATCAACATGCTCGTATGGGGGTGGTCGATATCGAGTATCGAAGTCAGTGTAAAAGTTGGGTTCGCCAATTTCGAAGCTAATGTTTTTGACGTGGTCTCCGGGCTTGAAATATCGTACAGCTATCGATGACTTGATGAAGCAGGGAGTGCTTTCAAACGCAGCCAGCTCGAACCAGACACATCCATATAACGCCTCAGCCGCCTCCAGGGCGATGTTGAGCCCAACCAGTTTTTCGTTGCACCAATTGTATAGTTGGCTCCGTGGGTCATACGACACCCATGAAAGCTCAGTTGTATCCTTCTGGACGGTGACGGGAGCTCTTGCACCGTAATCGAACGCGTATCTGAATACTTCGAGTCGGATCTCGGCAGGAAGGTCCTGAAGCTTGTTGGACACTGCACGATATATCAACTGCTCGCGGAGAGACAGGGTCGTGTTTTAAAGCCGTTCCAAATGATGTCGGATTCCGGTTTGGAGGTAGCATTGTTAAGAGGCGGCTCCATGAACGACGCGTCGTTGAGAGGTGGAGGATGCCCTTTGGTGGCATTAGCAAGCAATATTCGCTGGGCTCCACCAATGTGACGCAGCAGACCCACCATCACTTGCAGACTGTATGCGCTCCGGTGTACTCATGCTGAAGCTTGAATTAATGTACTTATTCAGATCGTGATGAGGTAGATGGAGAAGAGCGAGAACTACGCGACGTGATTGACGAAATCCGCTAGCCGCTTTCATGAACGCGAACTTCTCCCTTCCCACCTCCTTTACCTCTGACTTTTCGATCACATCGCTAAGAAAGGCTCCTCGGTGGTTTGTTAGTCCCAGCTTGTGATTGGTGGTAATATCACTACTCTATAGGAAGGTTTCTGGAAGCAGTGTCGATGGATAAGCGACCCGTGCCTTGCAGCTGTGGGGACTCCACACGATCGGGAAGATCGCTGGATTTGGTCTTTTGGCCGATATGTCATGGGTGTTTCCATTACTTCAATATAAAACATGCCGCGGTAATTGATTTAATATATCTACCCCGCAAACAAGACCAGGGAAGGCGCCTAGGTGGGCGTTGTTCAACCCTCCGGAAGTGCTTAAGCAGCTGACAGACTTCAAGCCTCTCACATCACAGTTGCTTAGCTAGCCCACGATCGAGTCTTACTCCGCCATGTATATTGAGGAGCCACAGCCGGTAGTGAGGAAATGCCGCAGACTAGATCTACCGCCGATGATGTATACACTTTCAACCTTCCCCATAAGGCTTTGCCCCGATTCGGGCCTCCTAGATTTCGTCCCTCACCACTCTGCATTTCACCTTCATCTCACGACACTACTGCGCTGGTAAAAAAATTCACCGGAGCCCAAGCCAGGGAACGAACATTGGGCCGCATGGCGGAGGTTGATTTACGAGACCTCTGAGTTATCAATCTCTATTTAAGAGAGGGGTGTTTTTCCAAATTTTGGGCAGCCAAACCAAGCAGCTTTGCTCCGTTACAGTTTCTCTTCCCACCAACTTTTACGTTTTCTTGAAAGACTCATTCGGTTCTCTTTCTCGATCATGTTTATCAAGAATTTCAGCAGGGTAGCGGTGGTCACTTCCGTGCTTTTTGCCGGGCATGGTATTTCCATCCCGACAAATTCGAGACTCCAGAAGCGTGCGGATGTTGACAGCTTCATTGCGTCCGAGAGCCCAATAGCTCTTGCTGGAGTCCTTGCAAACATCGGGTCGAGTGGATCGAAGGCATCAGGAGCTGCATCCGGAATCGTGGTAGCGAGCCCTTCGAAGTCTGATCCGGATTGTGAGTAAGGATCGCAACCCAATATGATTTAGCTAATTGAAAGGCCAGACTTCTACACATGGACACGAGACTCCGCGCTTGTCTTCAAGGCCTTGATTGATCAGTTCATCGTCACGGGAGACTCAAGTCTGCAAACACAGATTGACAACTACATCTCGGCACAAGCCCAGCTTCAGGGAGTCTCAAACCCTTCTGGGGCACTGTCTAGTGGTGGACTTGCAGAACCTAAGTTCAATGCAGACATGTCAGCTTTCACTGGTGCTTGGGGCCGGCCTCAGCGTGACGGTCCTGCCCTTCGCGCAACTGCTCTCATCGCATACTCTCGCTGGCTCATCAGTAATGGATACACTTCCACTGCCAACAATATTGTCTGGCCGATAATCCAAAACGACCTCTCGTACGTAACACAATACTGGAATCAGACCGGATTTGACCTCTGGGAAGAAGTCAGCGGCTCTTCATTCTTCACCATTGCTGTTCAACACAGGGCTCTTGTCGAAGGCAATATATTGGCGACCTCATTGGGCAAATCTTGCAGCAATTGTGTCTCTCAGGCTCCGCAAACGCTCTGCTTCTTGCAGAACTTCTGGAATGGCAACTACATCGTCTCGAACATTAATGTCGACAACGGAAGGACGGGTAAAGACGCAAACTCCATTCTTGCTTCGATCCATACGTTTGATCCTCTGGCTGGATGCGACGACACTACTTTCCAGCCTTGTTCGTCGAAGATGCTGGCCAACCACAAGGCCGTGACGGACTCGTTCCGCTCTTATTCCATCAACAGCGAGATAGCCCAAGGAGCTGCCGTAGCTGTGGGCCGATACTCCGAGGACAGCTACTACAACGGAAACCCTTGGTATTTGAACACATTAGCAGCCGCCGAGCAGCTCTATGATGCCCTCTATCAATACAACAAACTCGGATCCATCACCATTACGTCTACCTCCCTCGCTTTCTGGACAGACATTTACTCTTCCGCGGCAGCTGGTACATATGCCTCAACATCTTCAGCTTTTACTGCCCTGACCACAGCTCTGAAGACCTACGCCGACGGTTATGTAGCCATCGTCCAGAAATACATCCCCTCGAGTGGCGCCCTAGCCGAGCAATTTTCAAAGTCAGACGGCACTCCCCTCTCAGCCTCCGACCTCACTTGGTCATACGCAGCCTTTCTGACTATGGTTGCGGCTCGTAACAACGTCGTGCCAGCATCGTGGGGCGAGCCAAATGCCAACAGCGTCCCCGCCATCTGCTCCGCAACTTCAGCGACAGGCCCGTACAGCACCGCAACTAACACTGCCTGGCCAACCTTTAGTGGCGGCACCAGTGGCACACCAACCGGTACTAGCACTGTCACAATCAAGCCGACCACTACGGCTACGTCGACCTCTGCTACCGGTTGCGCTGCAGTCACGTCGGTCGCTGTCACTTTCAACGAGCTTACCACCACGACCTTTGGTGAGAATGTCTTCATCGTTGGCTCTGTTTCTGCACTTGGGAGCTGGAAAACGGGGTCAGCTGTCGCCTTGTCAGCCAGCATGTACACTGCCAGTAACCCGCTCTGGTATGTGACAGTCACATTTCCCGCCGGGACGACCTTCGAATATAAGTATTTCAAGAAGGAGAGTGACGAGAGTATCGTTTGGGAGAGCGATCCTAACCGGAGCTATACTGTGCCATCGGGATGCGCTACTGCGGCTACTGAGAGTGATTCATGGCGGTGAGTCTGGGGTATGAGTCCTGGTTGGTGCTACTTGGAGTCAAAGCTTAGTAGCGGAGGCAAGCGTACATACGTCCTAGTTAGCTGGATAGACTGAAGTAGCAGGTTGTGAGGATAACCTTTAACAGACATTCCTAGGTTCATTTAAAATTCATATACTCCTCCTCTAAAGCGTGGTTCATGCCACGACATGTGCTCAACTGTTGAAACGCACTCTCCCGGGCAGGGATGCCTTTCACGTTAAATGACTGTATAAGCAGGCGTATGGATGAGTCGTAGTGCCGAAAAAAGAGGAGAATGAGGGAGCATGGTATACTAGCTGACTGGACTAATGCAGCATGATGTCCAAGGTTCCGAGAGTGCGACATGCGGGCTGACTCTTGAGTTTCAAGTAAGATTTTCTTGACTCCCTCCTCCCCTTGTTTTGACTCCTACGTCAATAACTGCAAATAAATACTTCTTGCTTTCACTTCTAGGAATTGATTTCCCAAATACGCCAGCAACGAAACCTTGAACATACCAAACAAACTACTCGAACCTATATTCAAACTCTGCCTCGATCTTCTCCCAAATATTCCAGCAAGGAACCTCGAACATACCAGACAAGCTACTCGAAGCCTCGTTCAAACTCTACCTCGATCTCTCAAGATGTGCGAAAAAGCCGAGTTTACATACACATGCAAGCACAAGAACGTGGTTACTGATTGGTGTGAGAGGCAACGTAGTCCAGAATCCTTCTGCGACGTAGAAAAAAAGTAAAGGCTGACCAAGACTTCTTCTTCGCAGGCCTTCTCTTCGCACGCGTTCCTCATAACGATCTACCAGTGCCATCATGCCCCGGAAAGCCAGGGGATGAGGACCCCATCACCAAGAAAGAAATCAAGACTTGCGAGTGTGGCCAATGCTTGTATGAGCGATTAAGGAGTAAAAGAGCTGCTTGAGCGAGACGTAAGTTCAGCTACTATGATAGAGTGCCAGCTAATTGGGCTAACACAGGAGCCAGCAGGTCTTGAGGCACCCTGACAGTTGGAGGCGCAGGTCGACCTCCATTATTTAAATCTCAGGTTTTTGCTTTCTGAGTTCTGCATCAACTTTCATATATCAACATCACTTCTCAAAGAACCACTCCCAAGAACCATTTCCGAGAGCCCGGTGTCTAGTTTACTAAACTTCCCACCAAGCCTATCACACTCAAAATGTGCCAACAGATTGAACATACATACAGCTGCGGCCACCGCCAATACACTCTAAAACAGTGTGTGAATCCATGTAGGTGCTCTGAATCTATACCCTAGAAGCTTAGAGCTGACTGTTACTCCGTTTTCCATAGTGAACTTCCACCGCATTGCGCCGCCGTGTCCGGGGCAGCCAGGCCCTACCGCGCCCGGGCCACGGCATCCGTACAAGTGCGAAATCTGTGCCATAAGCCGTATGACGAAGTTCAGGATTTAGGTCTCCTCAAGGTAGGAAGGATGACGTATTGTGGTGGTGTATCTGGGTGTGGGTGTGTGGTATTCGGAACAGACGAAGGGTGTGAAGTGTCTCGAGAGTTGGCGGGAGGCGTGGAAGACTCAGACTACCTACCTATAATATCGATCTTAATATGTCAATACTTATACTACCTCTTTAACTCTTCGAATCGAATTTTCCTTCCAAAACTTGAGAAATTATCAGCGACTGATCGTGAACACATCAAGGAGACTATTGACCATTTCACCTAGCTTATTCACTAATCTCAAGAGATATGCAAAATCACTATCCACATATATGCCTGCGGCCACCATGTCGAAGACCTTGTTCCCGTGTTCAGAATCGATGGTCATAACCGCTGGGGTGGGACCATACGCAAGATAGAATCTCCGAATCTTACAATGGGCCGGCCTATCAAATTCACATAGGGTATCCGTATGAATACTCTAGCTGTCAAGGTGGGCGGTAGAGGCTGAGGTGATGCGGTGGTGTACTGGTTAGCTGGACTGGGGTGGTAGGGAGCGAGATGTTTTAAGATTTAGAGGGATTTAATGTAAACGTTGACTCCGTAAAACACTTTTTTACTATGCAGCGACGGGCTAAACAAGTAATTTATGTGTACTTCATGCAGCTCGAGTAGTGGCCGAGGGTCAAGTGCTTCCGTAGGAGCGTAGCATGTATGATTTGTGACGTGTATTTGAACATCACCATGCCAATATGTAAGGCTAGCGATGGCCAATGGCTGTTGCCGGTAAAAGGTCCGAGTTCAGTAGATGAGTGAGTGACGTAGACGTGCTGAACATAGTAGATGGTGAGGTGTTTTGAGACGTGAAGGTTGGATTTCAAACTTACTATATCTTCGCTATCTTCTGCTCCTTTATCAGTACTCAACTCCTAAACCAACCTTCAAGAATCACCATCTACACTCACATTTGAAATAGTTACCTTGATATCCAACTTTTCAACCTCCTTATCCGGAACTCACGATGTGCCGAGTAATCATCTACATATTTAGCTGCGGCCACCAGCAGCAAGTGCCTCAACAGTGTGCCGAACCTCGTGAGTACTACAGCCCTACAGGGGTCCATCTTCGTTTGACCAAGGTCGACTAATGCTTCTTCCTCGGTAGGCGGACGGCGGTGTCCTGGATACCCCATCGGGGGTAGTAAACGGCTTGCGTACAGTTGTAATAGTTGCGAAGCGCACCCTCCTGACCAAAGGGGACGGCGGTTCTGGCAGACATAGTATGTTATGGAGAGGTGGCAGGACCAACGGAGCAGCCAGCAGGCAATGAAGTGTCTTCGTGCGTGGAGGCTGGGTTTGACTTTCGAGTATTTAGTAGTGGATCTCCCACTACTACATTAGCTTTCTTCTTCGATTCATAATTGCGCCAGGAAATATAACTGTAACCAACCATTTCAATAGCCTAAACATCAAATCTACTTCACCCAAGATGTGCGAAACAATCATCCACATATTCGGCTGCGGGCACCATCAACCAAAGGGTCAAGCCTGTGATAGCCCTGGTAAGATCCTGGATGTCTCTTCCTTATACCCATAGCTCATTGATATTCACTGCTGCATAGGTGGGCCAAGATGCCTCTTATACCGTATTTCGAAAAGAAACGTGGCACATCGGGAACCCTGCCCCCAATGCTCATCGTATCGATATGACCAAGGGAGTTGGCAATTCCGGTAAGGAAGGAAGACAGCGTGTCGAGGCTAGCTGGCTGGACCAGCGCGGCAGGTTGTGAAGTGTTTTCATAGGTTGGAGCGTTCGATAATATATCTCTGGGGGGTTTTCATTAGCATCTAGGTATATTGAAGCTATACTTCTAAGACACACCTCGGAAACGGGCAATATCCAAACCTTCCCTCGAGATGTGTAACACTTTTGTCTCCAGATTCAGCTGCGGCCACAACGAGTCAAGGGTTGAGCCTTGTGATGATCCTCGTAAGTAATCTCTGGCTTTATTCTATATTTGCACCCAAGGCTAAATGGTACTTCTTTCATCTCCATAGGTGGCCTAGTTCGCCAGCGCTGCCTTGTCACGATTTACGAAAAGAAGTTTCTGTCGCAATGCCCTGACTGCGCACCGAGGCGGTTCGATCAAGGAGCGTGGGAGTTCCGGTAGGTGGACCGACCGGACAGGTTCTTGACGGGGGCGCCTCAAAAACCGTCATGGGATGGATGAAGATGTGTCGAGGCTAGTTGGCTGGGCTTAACGCACCAGGCGGTGAATGGTGGAAATACTTACTGTCTGGATGTTTGATTTCTTTCGTCTAGGTTAGCATTCACCTCTTAGTACCACTGCTCAATCAAAACAATCCAAGCTTCGAGCATCCCCTCCAATACAATCTCTCAACATGTATACTATAGAGATCAAGCTTTTCGCCTGTGGCCACAACCAGCACACTGCCGATTACTGTGCCGCGCGATGTATGTACTCTAGGGCCCCCTTTCCAATGCCGGAAGCTGATAAGTGCGATCTCATAGTCTTAAATAAATGCCCTTTAGGAGTGCCCATGGTCCAACTCGAGTACTAGGACCCATATCGGGCACCCGTACAAGTGTCCAAATCGGCAGTAGGAGGTGTGACTGGACCAAGCCAGTGGGCGGTGTTGTCGATTTGCTGACTCCTACTGACTATATTAGCAACTTCCTCATAGTACGAACAAATCCTCGAATACTTAACATTCCTTGCGACCCAGATTAAAGCGCCCCTCTCAGCCATCTGCTAAATGTGCATCATCGAAATCAAGCTCTATACTTGTGGTCACAAGCAGCGTGTGAACGAGTATTGTGCCCGGCGAGGTATGCGTTCTCTGTGGTGGTTGTTAGTATCGGAGGCTAACCCTTATGGCCGCTTCTCTAGATAGGTTTCCATTTTTTGCCTCCGGAAGTGGAAACATCAAGTAACGTGTCCGTCCAAGTGTCCAGCTTGCCGATAGTGGGGCCGATGGCAGCGTGTCGAGGATAGTTGGCGGCTCTAGCGAAGCAGCCAGCATGGTGTGAGTTGTTTCAGCACTTTACGTCGGCGGCGTGGGCGAGTACTTAGGAGTTCGGAATTCTAAACAGCTTTGTTGATATTTAGTTCTTTAACATACTCTGCAACCATCAAGCGCTGAAGAACCACTCAAAAAAAGCATTTGAAAAGACGACTTTGGCCCAGATTTCAGCAAAGTAACCAAAAGCTGTAAGCCGTAAGATGTGCACTATCGAAGAAATCAAATGGACTTGCGGTCATCGCGAAAGGAAATATCACCCCTGCCCGAAAATGCGAAGAAGGGGTACGTATAACACGTCTCCATTACTGCTCCTAGTTTCTAGAATGGAAAGACACTAACTGGTAACGCCGTGATATAGACGAATATCTGATGGAGGATTGCCGGTACCGTTGGGACCAGGAGACGAGGCGGACGGTCAAGTGTGATAGGTGTGCGTATGATGGCATTTAAGTCAAGCTAAGCGTATGAAAGAAGAACCGCGAGCGGTTCAGGATAGGAATAGCTGAGATAGGTATACTGAAGTGGGATTGGTAATCAGAGATTGAGATTTCTTCAAAAAGTGGGAATTCGAGGGGATGGAGTGGACGGTTTGACCGTGATAGATGGTGAGATCATGGAATGAAACGGTTGCTTCATGGGTACTGCTATTCAACGTGCGCTCCATTGATGTGATAGTTATATGCAGGCGAGCAAAGCGTCAAGTCAGGAGTGGCCGGGAGTGCTTCAAGGTGAAGATCCTCGTGGATGTTGCGAGTGTTCTGACGGAAGTGCGATTTGAAGTGATAATACGGTGTGGAAAATTCGAGCCCGCAAATCAGACTCGGTCATCAAGGTTCTGTGGAAGATGTGCCCGGAGGTCCTTCAACGGAATTTCCAATGTGTCAAGGACAACTTTGATGACCTCCAAAATGGGAATGCGAGATGGAGAAAACTCGAAGTTCATGAAGCCATGACCATGCAGGGTACCTTGGTATAGTATAGTAGGTACTGCTTGTCCTTAGACAAGCGGTCTGAGTATCATCAAAACCTCCCTCCTTCGAACTCCGTCATATGCAGAACCAAACCCCACCCCCTTTAAGCGTATAAATCATCCCATTCCTCTTCCTCGTCGTCATCAGTCTTAACTGGACGGCGCGGCTCCCTCTTCTTGATCAGCGGCTTGCGATCCAGCGGACAGGTATCGTTGAGCTTCAACCACGGGCGTATGCAGTCGAGGTCGAAGCGGTGGTTCTCATGGCACGGGAGATGGACTACCAGCGGAAACTCATCTATACACTGCAGCATTAGCCTCTCTTCAACTGGTCCTAATCCAATATACGCAAGAGGTCCACACACCATCCAGAAACGGATTACAACAAATCGGACACTCATCGTCCTTCTTCAACGACTTCTTCGGCACGCGCTCCAGCTCGTCTAGGAAACTATCCGGCACGCCCTCAAGTTCCCTTGGCGGATTATCTGCAGAGTGCATGAGGCTCAATATCATTGTCTGCAGCGGGGCATTGGGGTCGTCGCTGCCCCCGCCGCCCTGCATCATTTGCAAGGCGTTGGCCAGCAGCCGATACGCGGCGGTCATATTTTCGGGCTGTGGTACGGCGTGGGCATTGTGGTGGCTATCTGGATCGGAGGTATCGACAAGATTGAGAGTGGAATAGAAGGTAGAGAGGTCGGGGCGGGTGCGGTGATTCGGGCGTCTGGTTTCGGGTCTAGATTCGGTGGTGGAGATGTTGTGTTCGACTGTGTTTGCGCATTAGAGGCGACTGTAAATGGAAGAGGGGATCATTGTACCTTCGTAGCCAGACATGGTGGAAGAAGGCGTGGTATTGCTGGGTGGTGTCTTGGGCGCGGGACGGTTTTGTAAGGCTACTTCGTAGTCGTCGTCATTGGGTGTGCCTGACGGAGCTCGGACCCTGTTATTTCGCCCCCACCTTACAAGGGTATGTACCTTTGTAAATCCACATGGACACTTCAACATCACCGCTTGTTATATGAAGGAGTACGAATTAAAAATCCAATAGGCTGCTGTCATATTACTTCTATCCTGTGACCCCTGAGCAGCAGAAGTCAATGTTGCATGTGTCAGCACTTGACAGCCACAATCCCCGAGTAGGTTCGCTGAACATAAAGAGGTCCAACACAGTCTGAGGTGGCCCGAAGAGCTACCCGACATGTTGATTATGTAGTTTTTCAAATCAGGCCAACGTACCAGGGGGCCTCAAGCGGTGCCAGGCAAGCGGACACAAGCATAAAGTGAGTGTGTGGCTAGAATATGAAACTGTAGGATGAAACCACAGATTCGAGGACTGCCACTTTTTGTCAAGGAGGCCTGCCGAGGTACCCCATTTCTAGCAAAACATTGGTAACGTAGGTGATCAGGTTATTACGCTTCCGAATATTAAGAAAAAGCTTGGCAGGTGCGCGGATTCAGAATACGTGTAAAAGCTAGGGTAAACGTAATAACCTGATAACCTACGTTAGCTACGAGGCTCTGCAAGACTCTTTCTTTAAGCGCACACCCGACAATTAAATAATAAGATCCAACACATGCGAATGCAAATCAAGCAAGGAGAGTCTTCTGGAGAAAGCCTAGGGCAGAGCCTCGGGCCGCGGAGAACTGGGCGCCTGAAAGCCTGAAGTGGCGCAGGCAATGCTCCAGTGGCGCAGCTGCATTAGCCACAACCTTACTCCAGCTGGCGTCAGGTTGATCGCGCATCCCGGTCGATCTAGCCTCAGGCACCACGTCAGTTCACTCTCACCAACACGGTACAGCCGAGGCAAGGGGCACAGGGGTATGATTCAAGGGGGTGTGACAAGTTATGTCTAGGGTCCATCGTGTAGCAATGCCAAGAACTTTTGATATCACGTCTATGGTGGCGCTAAGGCACAGCCCAGCAACTCGCTCTAAGCATGAACACCGTAGTTACAATCGCAAAAGATGCAGTTCCTTTCGTATGCCATTCCGTGGTATTATCATACTAACATTTGCGTGACTCACATAATGACTTCGTTGGCAACATCCTATGATGTGGGTCAGCTGATGACATTCGCGATAATAGGGGAGGTAGGGGCGAATATACCCTCTTCAATTCCTTGTATGGCAAACAGACGCAGTTCTGGACGCGAACCTCATCGCCAACCCCGCACTCTTTACCCAGAATGGTGATGCTCTGGACCTTGACACCATTCTTGATGATGCTGGTTGTGTGGCTGGTAATGGGAGTCGGGGTTCCCTCCACGCGAGCCCAGCAGCCGATCTTGCTGTGCCAGCCAACGATGGTGTACAGCACGCAAGCGTCGTGCTTGATCTCGGCGTCCTCCAACACGATAGACTCCTTGATGCGAACACCAGCTCCTATATGAGCACGCGGGCCAATCGAAACGTTCGGGCCGAGCTTGGCAGTCGGGTCAACGTGAGCAGAGGGATGAATGAAGACCGGAGGAATGATGTTTGCGGAGGGCGTCGCAAGCTCTTCTGAGCTGGCCTGGAAAGCCTTCATTAAGTATAAGGCATTAGCAGGTACCGCAGAGCCCGCAGTCTTAATCTGGCGCCAGAAGTCCTTGGTCTCCAAGACGAAGAACTCTTTGCTGTCGGCAATATCCGAGAGCACGTCTTGCTCGAGACGAATGACCTGGTTCTCCTTGTCTTCGTCGTCTTCGCCCTGGTAGAAGGAGGACTCAAGGTTCTCCGAGGAGGGATAGGACAGCAATCGGGGGCGTTCTGTCCGACGCTTGATAGCACTGCGGATGGCGGGGAAGATGCACTCGGTGGAGAACAGGTATACACCGCAGTTGATGAGGTTGGAGATGTGGGACTCGGGCTTCTCGACATAATGGAGCACTCGCTTGGTGTGTGCATCAGAGACAATGCAGCCGAAGTTGGAGGCGGCCTCGTTGGCAACCCGCGTGCCCAGCATCACGGCCTCTGCCTCTTTGTCCTCGAACAGCTTGAGCATCTCAAGCAGCGGGAACGAACAGCAGACGTCGGCGTTCAGCACGAAGAATCTCTCGGGCCTTCCTTTGAGTATGACATCTCTGAAGTGGTATAGACCCCCTGCCGTGCCCAAGGCCTGGTACTCGCGGAGGTATTTGATGCTGAGCTGCGGGAAGGCATTGGAAGCATAGTTTATGAACTCGCGGAAGACAGTCTCGTCGTAGTAGCCCACTATGAAGACCTCCTTGATCTCCGTGACCTTTGCGACGGCGACTAAGCAATGCTCGATGATGGGGTGGCCTGCAACAGGGAACAGTGGCTGTGGTACATTAGCACAGTAAACAAACGGAGTATCTCTGCCGAAAACTGTCGCTCAGGCCCAGACTCACCTTGGGCAGTTCCATGGACAGCGGCCTAAAGCGGGTACCTCTGGAAGGCCCGCCAACCTGGCTGCGTCAGATATGTCGTATTGCAAGGTGTCTTCACATGGCAATACCAAGATTACTGCTTTAGTCGACGGGGAATTGCTTCCCTTGGGTCGCAGGGAAGGGGGCTGCAGGGAGGCCATGATGGCAGTCTCGAGTGCACGGCGGATGGATTGATCGATTGAGGAGAGCGAGTGCGTGAGGCGGTCGTTAAGCGCTGCAGTGGAGTGAGCGTGGTGTTGAGTTTCGTGGCAGCAAAACGTGGTCGGTCCCTGGCAGGCTTTGGCGGTGAGGCGCGCTCTTGGCGCATTTACTCGCCGCAAAGCGTCCTGGTGGCAATCGCCTTCAGCTGGGGACGCGACTTCAGTTGCTATCACGCGCCCGCATCCAGGCACGATATCGCTTTATTCGCCCCAGCGAAGACGCCGTTGTGTATGGTTTCAGTCCATGTACTTCTGGAAGACGGGCCCCTGGCAGGTGGCCAGCCAAAGGCAGCACAATCCGTGAATCCGCCGATACACAGCCACACTGCCATACGCGCGCAAACTCCGCAGAGTGCCTCGCAACGCTGAGGAGGCAGAGTCAGAGTGGGCTATGCTTTCTGACTCTCTCCCTCTTTGTCGACAATCCGCAGGTAACATATCTACGTCGCCCTTCTCCTTCTCTCATCGTCCTCTACTCTCTTTCCTATTTCCTCACTTTCTGCTCCCATAATGTCTACTCCACTACCCGAACGGAGCTTGACCCCGTCGTGGGTCCCTCATCCATTCCATCGCCAGAAGAGATCCCTCGAAGAGCGCAAAGGCTCCATCAGCGATTCTGGTGCTCCCGTCCTTGACGTTCCTGAACTCAAGCCCGAGAGGCGACGTAGCAAAAGCCCCATCGCGCGCGTCTTTCACCGGCTGAAGCGGAGTTCGTCCAGTGCTTCCATCAGCGGCGCAAAAGATGCTTTCACCCGGCGGTCGAGCGAGGCGTCCAGCGGAACCTACCGGGATAGCGATGAGATTCAGGAAACCCTCACTCCAGACCCGGCTATCGAAGGAGTCAGCGATTGGTTCGCAGGATTTGACTGTTACAACCAGCTAGTCACTACCTACACAAACCAAAACCTCTTCAAGACGCCTGAAAGAGTTGAGACACTCATGCAGTTCTCCGACAGTCTAGAAAAAATTAGCGAAAACTGCGGAGGTTACCTCTGTAATGGTCTTCCCGAAGCCGTCCTCGACCTTGCACTGCTCTGGGCACCGGCTGGACCGCTTGTCCGAAACGATGACTCTCCGAGTTGGAGTTGGGCAGGATGGTTGGGGCAAGTAAATTACCCTTTTGACCCTACAAACTGTCCCGATCTCCACGGTGCCAATTCCACACTCTGGTTCAAATCGGAAATACGAGAGTTCCACCTAGGCTGCGAATCCTCACCCCACACTATTCGCCGAACGCAGGAACCAAAGCTGCGCATCGAATACCCCGAATACAACGAACCATTGCCTGATGCTAGCGACGAGGTCGATCCGAATTCAGGGACGCTGCAGTTCTGGACACAAACAATATCTGCCCGTGGTTGGGTGGTCGAGCAGCTGAAACGATCAAGCGGACAAATACCGTGTTCACACCTCGTCAACCCCAAGGGAAAACATTGCGGAGTTGTGATGGATTATGAGCATTCGCTGCCGAACTTCGATGCTAGTGCAAAATACGAATTTGCTCTTCTTTCGCGGAATTTTTCTCAAGAACCCATATCGACCGTGAAGCGATCGAAGATACCCACAATACATCCTCCAGGAACACCGATCTGGGAGAGCAAACGATTTTTATGGAACGAAGACGTGGTAGATTATGATCCGCGGGAGTACAAGGCCGGACCCTGGGCTGTGCTGAACGTCCTCCTAATTAAGTGGGAGGGCGGCAAGGCCGAACGAGTGGGTGTTGCCCGCATTCACGAAGACGCCTGGGCATCAGCTTCCCCGAGGCGGAAATTTGTTGTATTAGTATGAGGCTATGTTTTTTCGGTTTCATCCAAGCTGGAGGACAGCTTCTGGTGCTGTCACTTTTGCTTCATTCAAAGATTTGAACGAGATGCTGGTACATCATTTTGAGTGGTCCGGGGATTCGCTGGGCCACGCCAGATGATCGCTATTATTCTCCAAGAGAGGCCGGTCCTTGCCATGCTCCGATCAAGAAGCGGCTATTTCTAGCGAGATCGTCTCACTTCGAAGCCGCACCACATGGCACGACGATCAACATCTCGAAGACGTTAGCCGATCCTTAACTCTCCCACCGGTCGTACTTTTCGTCATATTAGAGTCAGCGCGCACTTCGCCGCCAGACCTCCGAGCTTTAGATACATGCCTTCACGACCCCTTGCTTAGCATCAACGAGCTGTATAACAGGTACCATTTCTTTCTCTTTGTTTAGTGTACCAATACAAATATCATGCCTTGTCTTTTTTCATTCTGTCTTGCTTCTGTGTTTACTGCATTGAATTGCTGAGCAAAGTTCAACCAGTGACGAGCATAGAAAGTATAACATTGACAGCACCTTGAGTATTTGACCGAATTTGCCTCGAAGGTGAGACCAAGCCATCTGGGCAGATTTTGACTTTTATTGTGTCTGACGCTACTCCGCACACGGTAGCCAAGCCACGGTCACAGTAATAGATTTTCATTCCCCTTTCCCGGAGCAAACCGCTCGTCAACCCCCGCTCACATCACCGCAAATCGCGGGATCCGGCACAGGGGTTGCAGGAGCGCAGAGCGTTTCACACGGCATGAACAATTGTCGGCTGTTCCCGTAACTGCGCGAAATCGGCCCGATTATCGAGTCAAGCGACGTGCCGGCGTGCGCTTGGGATTGGTTTTCCGGGGCGCCCCATAACGCCCTCACGACGGAGCGCCCATGCGCTAGTCATGTCCGTGGGAAGGAAGGGAGTCTGGGGTCAACAGGGTCCCACGAGGGTGGCATTGTGCACTGCACTAAGAACGCCCACTCCCGGCGGACGAAAGTATGCGATTTTAATCCCCTGTGCCTCGTTACCCTACTCAAATCACAGCAAGCTGCGTCAGCCACGACGCCTGCGTTGGCCGGATAGGCTTCCACTGCAGCGCCTTAACGGAGCTTTGATACCACGGAATAGACGAGGAACCGTCTTCCCCGGCCCTAGCCAACCTTGGATCTGCGCCGTAAGATTCCGGAAGTAGCCTTCCCTAAACCTTATCACAGCGTCCAGCATCGAAATCTCTTGGTTCCATGCCGCTTGGCATGTCCCAGAGGGAAGGGACGCTGATGGCGCGATTAATGGCGAGCATTTCTTGCAGATAAGTACTTGTTATGGGTAGGTCTGCTGCCAGCCCTGTTCACTCTCTGTCTCAATTCATTCCGATCGTGCCTGATCGTCCTTTGCGTACCACGATCCTATCGCACATCACGATGGCGGCAGAAGCGCTCCTCGTTTTGGCCGCGGTGTTCATGTCGATTACCGTGCTTTTTGTGGCCATGCGTCTCTTCACACGCCTAGTCTTCATGAAGAACATGGGGCCTGACGACTACCTGATATGCGTTGCAGTAGTATGTCTTTGTGTCATGGCCGAAGCGACTTAAGCTTATGCGTTCATCTAGATCTTTGCAATTGTTTGCTCGTCAACTCCTATAGCAGGTATGTACCGTCTAGCATCGCTTACAGTTCCCCATATGCTAACATTGTCAAGCGATCAAGTATGGCCTGGGAAGCCCTATTAAAGATCAGACGCCAGGAGAAGTCGCACCATATCAGAAGGTATTTTCAGTAGCAAGATCCATAATTCAAAATACTAACGACGTTCAGCTCACCCTCACATCTTCGGTGTCATACAGCTTCTCTGCCTTGTTCATCAAACTTTCGCTCTTGACCTTCTACACCCGACTATCACCAGAACGGAGCTTTCTCATTATGGTGTACGTGGCCATGTTTATCGTAACGGGTTTTGGTATCGGCAGTATCGTAGCCGTACTCGTACAGTGCATACCACTCTCTATGCTCTGGAACCCGAACCAAGAGGGCCATTGTTTCCACATAATCAACTTCTACTACGCCAACGCGGCTTTGAACATCATCACCGATGTTGGCATCCTCCTCCTACCGATGAAGCTTCTCTGGGGCTTGCACATGCCTATCAGGCAGCGCATCAGTTTGTGCGGGCTATTTGGACTTGGTAGTCTGTACGTCGATTCACTTTCTTTGGACCTTCCATTATCATAATACTCTGCTGTGCTCTATCCCAACTCTCTCTCGCCTAGATTGAATCTACCATTAACACCCCCTCAGGGTCTGCGTCGCCAGCGTCGTCCGTCTCGCGACCTTAAAAAGCATAATCCATTCCACCGACGCCACTAGGGACCTCGTCAGTCCTCTCACCTGGTCTATCGTCGAACTCCACACGGCCATCTTCATCGCCTGTGCGCCCGCCTTCAAAGCCTTCCTGCGCCGCTACGTGCCCACTCTCCTCGGCTCCTCCTACAATGTGTCAGGCCCCACAAAGTACGGCTCCAAATCGCGTCAAACGAAGCAGAATTCTGTGCCGCTGGGCAGTATCAGCCACAACAAGAGCGGGACGGGGACTGGATTGGGGTCGAAGTGGGCGAACAACGGGACCACGAGTGTGCGCGCAACCGGCCCCGAGGATAACGAGAGCCAGGAGCATATCTATCAGAGCTACCACGGGATTCTGCAAGAGGTGACGGTCACGGTGGCGAGTGAGCGGCGGAGTCAGGATGAGGCGAGTAGTCGGCGGTCGATTGACAAAGCTGACTTCTAGGTCAGAAAAGGGGGAGAGAGGGCGTGATGTGTGCATGATTGATATCTATGGCGGCTTGTATTTGCAGAACTTTTGGGCGTTCGAGCTTTTTTCGGGCTTTGTAGAATCTTATTTAATACAGGACGGAGCGCATGCATGATTAGAGGGAAACAGAATAGAGTTGACATCGGAATGGGATTGCAACACATCCACCCTTTTCATAACCAATTGACTACTGCACTCTTTATACACACAACACCATCGAAATCGCGAATACCTCCTCAAAATACATTTTCTACTGACCCACCTTCACACCACCGGACGGACCATCCCAACCACGCCTGCGCCGCACCCTGCGTCAATTCCTCCTATCGGCCCTACCCCCCTCAAACCCTCCTCGCGTGGCAGGCTGGGTAGACCCTGCCGGAGCACGCTACCCGACCCGCCCGGGCGGTACCAGATAACAGTCCTTCTTTAGCCCCCAAACCAAGAGCTTCTTTGGCTCCCCCGTCTGCGAGCTTATTTGGGCGGTCGGCCGAGCTTTTGAGTTCGAGCACTTTGGCGCGCGCGATTTAGTTAGGCTGGGGAAAGGAAGCTGAGAGGGTGCTACAGCGAGCGCGGCGGGCAACAGTTAGTGGTACCGGAGCAGCGGCAGGACGCCGAACACGAACCTCGGGAGGACTGCAGGCGTATGTACTCCGTAGCGGGCTCTGGGGAAGGTTGAGGTTAGTAATGGTATCTGGTGTCGTCGTGGTTCCGGTCGCTTGGGGCTGCAGAATACGAAAGTGTGTATTGGGGAGAGCTGTTTGAGCCCTTGGGGAAGGGGTTTGGCTCAGACCGCGTTTAGCACCGCGCAAACAGAGAGGGAAACGAAGGTTGTGAGACGTCTCAGATCTTCCATTCTCATACCCCTTTAAGCAAAGGCATAGACCTAGCGGCCCTTGCGTCCCTTCCGCACCCGTAGGTAAGATTTAAGCACATCGATGGACATGCGAGCTGGGTCCTCCCGCTATTAACCTGGGTTGATTTGTTGATCTATTCTGCGGAGGGCGAGGCCTTCGAGTCTGTTTCCAGGCCTGAGCGCCGCGAGTCGATCGCGGAGAAACTGAATATGCTAGCGGCTGCTGAGTCGTGGTGGAAGAGTGTGGCAGGGGTCGTCTATCGACGAGTCGTTAGGTGGCGTGTCTGGTGCATTGACGATTCAGGCTGCTATCGTTGCAGCTGTGGTGGATTGCTGGGGATGGTGGGGGATGGTGGGA
Organism: Mytilinidion resinicola; assembly: GCF_010093595.1. Classification (NCBI taxonomy): domain Eukaryota; kingdom Fungi; phylum Ascomycota; class Dothideomycetes; order Mytilinidiales; family Mytilinidiaceae; genus Mytilinidion; species Mytilinidion resinicola. The sequence continues at coordinate 346,239 of NW_022985457.1, read as the reverse complement.
GCTCACGAGGGGACGTTGGAATGGGGGTTCAGGGTCTGGGGGAGTGGAAAGAATGTGATATGTTGGTTGTGATTTTTTAGTGAGAGGTTGAGGACAGCAAAGTGGATATGAACTTAAAACTCAGCACTTAGCCACAACGTTCTGAAAAATTCCTGTCACATTTCTACCAGACCTCCAGCAACTCGTAAACTAACGAGTGCTCTACCATCCGACGCAATGCCAGCTCCCAGCCCACACACTGCCCCCCCAAACCCTCTGTCTCAATCCCCACCATCTGATATCTAAGTTAGCAATGGAACCTCTCCCCCCTCTCCAATGACCTTACTATAAAAGTTATTATGTAGCTTCCCCATCAAATGGTCTCCGTACATAGCCTCCTCATACTTCACCACGCCTCCACTCCTCTTCACACACCTCTTCAACGGCTTGACCACCGCATCCCAATTCGGCTCGTAGAAGAACGGCACGCTGACGCGATACCCCTCCCCGCGATGGATCACCCGGTGTCTCACAGAATGCCACTGTCCATTCGTCCACCGCTCGACCATATCCCCGATATTCACGACGAAAGCGCCGGGAACAGGATCGACATTCAAGTAGCCGCCGGATTTGAGCCTGACTTGAAGCGCGTTCTTGGTCGGGTCGGCAAGGAGGAGCGTCAGGCAGCCGTAGTCGGAGTGCTCGCCACACGAGAACTCTTCCACGCGGTCTTCGTTCCCGTTTTTTGAGCTCAGGGGCTTTGCTAAAGGCGGATACCCGATCATGCGCATGATCCAGAATGAATTCGTTGTGTTTCGGACGAAGACATCGTCGTCTTCCGTGCTCGCAGGGGCAGCTGCGTCTAGGGCTGGGCTGAGCTTGAGCGCGACGCCCATTGCGCCGAGTAGTGTGCTGCAGACTCTCATGCACTCTTGGATGTAATCCTCGTAGAACGGTCTGAGCTCCTCAGGCTCCTCAGGCCATGGATTTAGACCCTGCAACGCTTCGAATGGCGGACGCGGTCCATTGATCGTACCGACTTCGCGATACAGGTCCACGGCTTCATGCATATCGCGGGAGTTCAGGGTGACGTTCTCGCCGAGGCCTTGGTAGCCGCGGAATCCATCTTTGGCGCGAGCGATCTTCTCTTTCTGGGCTTTTGGAAGAGAGAAGAACTCGCGTGCGAGGGAGAGAACGCGGTCGGTGGTGGCAGAGGGGATGCCGTGGCCGGTGAGGTAGAAGAAGCCGAATTCGGTGCATGCGGAGTCGATGGCGCGGACGGTGGATTCTCGCTCTTCGGTAGAGGAGTTGGGATCGAGAAAGGGTGAAAGGTCGATGGTTGGGAGTGTCGATGCAGAGTCTTTGGTGGCCATGGTAAGGAGAGTGGTAGATGGAGCCGTCTGAGGTGGCCCCGAAAAGTGGACGAATGCTCTTATAATAGAATTCTCTCCCTCTCCTTCATGAAGGCTTGAGAGCGTTTTGAGGCGCTTCTGGCTACGAGGAGAAAGCTGGGACAAATACGAAGAATACAGCCGTCTCAATGGTTTAGAAGACGAAGAAGCTTGTCCTTCTCTAGGCTCAGTAAGGTTTTCATCGCAATCTGATCTCGAGAAAAGTTACCAGTGTAGAGGTTTGCACGATTTATAGATTGGGGGGATATGGAATATCGCGGGATTAAGACAAATGTAAAGAGCCTGAGGAGCGTTGTTTTGGTAAGAACCTGGATATAAAGAAAGATGAGGAATGTAAGAGGGCGACTTGATGGAAAAGAGTTGAGTTGATACTGCCCTGAGGAACGTTCCGTCTCCAGAGCGCTAGAAATTCTTGATGCTGTAGATGTAACGTGCGAACTTATCAGGATAAAATTCTGTAAGAACTACTGTGTGAGCTTTGGTATAGAGCTGTGACGGTTGAAAGCTCCTCTTCAATTGACCATGGAGGTGCCGGATAAGATCGACATTTCAATCGAAGCGCTCCCGCCTTAAGCCCCATTCATTACTGGCTGGTTGGAATAGTGGGGAAGGCAAATTCGATCCCGATTTCATAGCTGATGTCGTCTGACACTATCGGTTGATATATGCTCCATTCAGAGTCTATAAAATGTTCCAAAAGTGAGAACAACGGTGGCCTGTATTCTAAACGTAACAAGACTTTACGAAGTATTTATCTTATGACCAACGCCAACGCAGGAACCCCGCAATCATATAGAGTCTTTGAGCACGCTGTCATCCCACTCTCCTGCCTACCTGAGTAACCGGCATTACGTCTTACTCCTCGGTTGCTTCTTCGGGCAATTCGCTTTGCAATAATACGTAGCCAAGAAACACGCCAATGCCGCAAAGAGCTATATTGGAGTTCGGAGTTATATCTTGCCCAGTGATCTGATTCTAAAAGGCCATATAATCCCATTTCTCAACCCGTACCAACTATTTTTCTACCCGTACCAACTATTTTTCTTGAATCCCAATCTTCTTTCCAACTCTTCCTCATTTCCAATCATCGAAAATTCATCTCAACCTCCCGAACCTCCAACCAGAACCATCTCCTACCATCCTCCTCAACCTCGAAAACCAAAACTCCAACAATGTCCTTCACCCTCACCGCCGCCCCCGACACAGACATCTGGCGCAAACCCCCCGCCCACATCGCCTTCAACGCGCCCACCCACCCCACCACTCCCCCCACCCACGCCCTCTCAACCTTCAAATCCGCGCGCCTAACCTTCTCCCTCCCCCCCGCCTCAACACTTACCCAATACGACCAAGCCGGGCTGCTGCTCTCCCTAACCCGCACAGGCAGCACCGCCTCCGGCCCGCCCGAAAAATGGCTCAAAACCGGCGTCGAGTTCTACAACGGCTCGCCCTACGTGAGCACCGTGGGCTGCGACCAGTGGGCCGATTGGAGCGTGGTGCCGCTGTCTGTAGTGCAAGAGGCTGGGGAGGGGAAGGTGGAGGCGACGGTGGAGGTGGCGCGGGAGGATATGGGGCTGTGGGTGTATGTGGTGGAGGGGAGCAAGAGGGTGCCGTTACGGGAGGTTGCGTGGTTTTTCGCGGGGGAGGAGGAGTGGGAGATTAGTGTGGCGGCGTATGCGGCGAGGCCGGGGAAGGAGCAGCAAGGGGGGTTGGAGGCGGGGTTTAAGGGGTTGGAAGTAGTGGCTGGGTGAGTGAGAGGATGGGGAGGGGAAAGGGGAGAGTTGGGTCTTGGGGAGGTTGCATTGCATCGAAGGCGAAATGGATGTCGCTGTTGAAGTTTCGCTGGTCGTTAGAAGCACTCGAAATAGCACTCAATCGTGGCAGAATATCACTTTTGAAGACTCTCATGTTTGGCTACCATGGGATCCACGAATACCACTCATATAGCAGAATTCTGGTACATGAAAATCTGGAAGACAAAGTCTATGCAAACATGACACAGAGATTACTTGGCGTTCTAGAATAGTAGCATTTTCACATTCTGGGGCAAGATCATTTTGGTCAGAAAACACACAGCACGGTCGATTGGATATATATTTACACTGTACATGCGACGCAAGCTCGTCTATTTCTTTGGCTCCTCCTTTGGTGGCTCTGGCTTTGGTGTGGGCAGTTTGAACTGAATCGAGTTAGCTACTTGTTTCGGACGGAATGCGATATATTCAGATTTAGTATTAAGAAAGTAGGCACGTACCTGATCCGGCTTCCTGTCGTCTCCAGGACCGACTGGTTCCCACACGGTGGAACCGCTGCGGAAGTTCCGGTATGCCTGAGTCATTTCGAGAGGCTCCACAACAATCCTCTTCTTCTCCTCATCGTATCGGATCTCAGTATATCCAGTCATGGGGAAGTCCTTCCGTAATGGATGCCCGTCGAAGCCGTAGTCCGTCATGATTCGCCTCAGATCCGGGTGTCCGACGAAGAAAACGCCGAAAAGATCGTAGACCTCTCTCTCGTACCAATTGGCTCCGTCATACAGATCGCAGATACTTGGAACTGGGGTTGCCTCATCCGCATAGGTCTTGACCCGTATGCGCGAGTTGTGCCGGATGCTGAGCATGTTGTAAACGACCTCAAAACGCTGGTCCTTCGTTGGATAGTCAACGGCTGTGATGTCGGAGACTTGGGTGTATTCGGCAGCGGTGTGGTACTTCAAGAAGGTGAAGACGGGAATGACGCCGGATGGAGGGATGTAGATGGTCAATTCGTCCTTCCACACAGAGAATCTATTCAAGATGTTATTCCCATTGTAATGTAGCCTCCTTCGAGCGCCTTACTGCTGGACATATTTTGGCAGACACGACATGACATATTGACCGTATTTGTGTAGAGCTTCGCCCTTCTCTGCGTACTTGTCGGCCGGGTTGACGATCGGGGCCTTGAGCTTGCCGGGTGCGTCCCTCGGCGCGAACTACATCGATTAGAACGGTCGCCGAGCTTGCAATTGATTCAATGAGAGCATACCCGCATGTTCGGAGTCTCGGAGGCTCCCGTCACTTCTTTTGCTCGTAGAACCGTGGTGGTGAAAGCTCGAGGGGCGAAGGCGCTGGAGCTCGCAGCGCAGCGGGCGGCCACGGCCAATGGCCGGCTGGCCGACAGGCGGAGAGCCATCGATGGAGTGGAGATGGGGGCGAGGGCGGCAGAGTCGAGGCCGCGCGCGGATTGTGAACAGTGCAAATGGACGTCTCGCGCATCATCTAAAGTCGACGAGGTCGAGAGAGTCACGGGATCTGTTCGCTAGCGGCTTGGCAGCGCCATGATGGCAACAGCGTTCTGCGCGAACCTGCACGCTTTCTTCCTCAACGCCCTCCATCCCTCACCTCGTTTCTATGCCTCCAGGCGGAGTTCTATCTGCTGCTCTTGCTTCTTCACTCTCGCCCGACAGAGACCACACTCTCCTCCCCAGCTGCGCTCTCTCCGTCGCCGTGCCCTCTCCTTTCAAGCGCCACCCGACGACTGCGCTTGACCAACTCACCCCGTACCCCCATCACACACCACCGCCATGTCGCGACAGCTACAAGACCAGTTCGTCGACGATGACGAGGAGGAGGTGTGTCCGCTCTGCGTGGAGGAGTTCGACCTGTCCGACAAAAACTTCCGTCCATGTCCCTGTGGCTACCAGGTATGCAACCTCGCATTTGCGGCACCAGGCGTGCCCAGCTGGGCCCCCATCACTAACCATCTGGTCCCCTAGATATGCCAGTTTTGCTACAACAATATCAAAACCACCATGAACGGCCTGTGTCCTGCGTGCCGGCGGCCCTATGACGAGAAGAGCATCGAGTTCAAAAACGTCACGGCCGAAGAGTGAGCCTCGAAGATGTCTACGTGCATCATGACATACTAATACCATCATAGACTGGCGATGCACAAGGCCGAGATAGCCCAAAAAGCGAAGAAGAACGCTGCCTTGCGCCAGAAGGAAAAGCAAAAGGTCGAGGCCGACAACTTGAGCCGAAAACATCTAGCCGGACTGCGTGTGGTGCAGAAGAACCTCGTTTACGTAACCGGTCTGACGCCGACAATACAAGATGACAGCCTCCATGAGATGCTTCGTGGCAACGAGTACTTTGGCCAATACGGGAAGATCATCAAAATTGTCGTCAGCAAGGCAAAGGACACTGCTCACTCCAACTCTGTGGGAGTCTACGTCACTTTCTCCCGCAAGGAAGATGCTACAGCGTGCATAGCGGCTGTCGACGGATCGCAGAACGGTCCTCGGACATTAAGGTGATGGTTCCTGACTTCCTTGCTTAGATACGCGTTAACATTGGCTAGAGCACAATACGGTACTACGAAGTACTGCTCGGCATATCTCCGCAACGAGACATGTAACAATCGCAATTGTATGTTCCTACATGAAGCTGGAGAAGAGAACGATAGTTTCACTCGTCAGGACTTGTCCTCTATGAACGTCATCTCAACACAGCAACCGGCTCAGTCCCTTGCGCCTCATTCCGACGCGAACCCGCTACAACCCCAGCCTCCTCCACAACGAGCTCCCCAAGGCATAGCCGCAGCAGCACCGCCGATGAATCGACAAGACAGCAACGAGGCCCCGGCAAGCCCGACAAACAGTGGTGGTGGTGCAGCTTTGCCATCGACGGCGAATTGGGGCAACAAACCTTCCCAGGGCCGACGGGCGAGCCGCTCTACAAATGCCTCTACATCAAGTCCGATGACTACGAACGCTGTACCAGTAACACAACCGCCAACGAAGACCGATCCGGAGCCCTCGAAACAAAGAGGGAAGGAGACTGTCAAGAATGGGTCTCAGAAGTCAGCGCAACCGTCAAAATCGTCTACGCCCCAACCACCGTTGTCAGCCCGTGAACGACGTGGTGTCTCCGATTTGGACCATATTCTAAAAGCTATCGCCAGCCCCGATTTCAAATTTGTGTTCTCAGCAGCATCATTAACCCCGCAAGAGTTTGAAGTCATCTCTAATTTCCCTCAACTTTTGGACCCAAATGGTGGTGCAAAACGCCGCGCAATGAAGGACAAGCAGGAGCAAGCCGCCGAACAAGCTCTCGTATCGATCGCACCGAACATTGAGCCGGAGGACAATCCCGAAGGTGGCAGTCTGCAGTTGGGAGGGGAACCCGAGGAGCACCACGAAACTGCGCCGGGCCGTGGACATCAGCACGTTATTGCACCGCCTTCACAGCAAACCATGGGGCTGGGCTTTGGACAAGGCCTAGCTGACGACTTTGGTGGCCTAGGCTTGAACGGCCGTGGTTTGACTGTACAGCAGCAGCAGCAACTCATGCTACTCAAGTCTGCGGCGCCTCAATCCGCGGGTCTGATGAGCAATCTCCAGGGTCACGGCCAGCAACAACAGGCCTTGGGACAACAGCAGTCTGGAAGCGCACCTGGACACGCCAGACATACCTCGAGATTCAGTTTCGCAAATGACAGCGCAACTGCTTCAGCTGCCGTTCAGCCAGTCGCCAACGCGAAGCTCATGAACCAGCAATCCTCCATGATGCCGAAGAATACCAATCACTTCAACCAACTTGGTCAGCACCAAGCTCTCGGAAACCAATACTATACGAGCGGAATGCAAGCACCACCAGGCCTCAAGGCAACCGGAACACCCCCAGTGAGCGGCGGTGGAATGTTTGGTCAAGGCCATGGTTTTACCACTGGCGGAGTGGGCTACGGTACGAATGCTATGGGAAGACCCAACGAGTCCTACCAAGATCTACTTCGTGAGCGAGGCACCGGCGCTAGGGGGCCTGATGCTGGAAAGCGTGAGTCAATGTTTCCTTCTTTTCTTCATCAACAACACCCCACGACCTCTACGCCAGCCCCTGCCCCTGGCCTTCTAAGCTTCCCTTATGGTGCCTCGCCTGGTGCATATCAGGATTCTGGTCCCCAGAAGCAGAAGAAAAAGGGAAAGAAGCACAGACATGCTAACACTTCCTCCTCTGGGGGAGGTGGTGTAGTTGATGTTGCCGACCCAAGTATCCTGCAGGCGAGGTTGCATCAAGGTGGAGCTATGGGCGGCCAGGGACTCTATGGCGGCCAAGGTCAAGGTGGGTTTCCCTCCATGTACAACAACAACAACTTTGGAGTCGGCGGAAGGTGGTGAAGACCGCCTGCACACTTGCACTTTCTCTTCTTCACTTGTCTGATTTTGCACTTTGTATCACTTTGATGAGGATTGCATGGCGTTCTGGGGACTGAGCACAGCGAAGCATCGGCACATACCAAGCAGATTGGCTATTGGGGTTGCCTGTGGCGTTTTCAAATGGCTGTCATTCTCATGCGGATTTCTGGCCTCTATTGCTAGGCATGGGTAATTGCGGGTCTTAATACCTTCTTCTGTTTTTTGTTCAGCTTACGGGCGGCAAGCTTTGTTGCCTCTGCGAGGTTCGTACCCCAACCTCCCTCGTCGTCTTCGTCATGGCCATCACCTGTACGTAAAATCCCTTTCCGGCCGATCTCGCAGAGACGGCAAAGGCTCACGATTTAATTAGAAAAGATGGCATCTTCATTTGTTTTTCTGCTCTATCTATTCATGTGAAGAAGACGACCGAGAGAGGTTGTGGTGATACTGTCAAGCTGCCTTTAACGATCTTGTACCCGGAGCTGCCCGTCCCGCAACCATCTTCCCAAACACTCCTCACACTTACACTACACTTTAGAAAACTGTCTCTTATGTTCTCACGATGGCTGACACCTCATCCAGATGAACCAGAGTTTGCACCATCCGAGCAGGCGTCGTTGAGTGTAGATGCCCTAGTAAACGATGCTGACCCATATGGAGACGCCAGAGTCGACTTCGAAGATGGTAGCAAGAGCCATCCCGTAGTCAGCAGTCATGTCCTTGAACATCCCCGTCGTGCTACCCCTACGATTCCGCCGGGGTTCTCTGCCCCAAGTACGCCGAAGTTCCCGTCTGACGTCCCGCTTCGTCCGCATTCCAGAGCTGGCGCTGCAGCAATAACCCCAGCTGTCCCAGTGATACCAGCGACGCCCGTACGACCTGCAACACCTTTGAGAGCCGTCACCCCAGTGATCTTGAGCGTGAGACAGGAAAAGTCAGCTAGTCGAAACCCATTCGGTACCCCTGATGCGCCACGCGTGAATGCACATCCGCAGGTTACCGCAGCCAAAGTCAAGGAAAAAGTATCGGCTACGTCAAAGGCACTAGAGAAGACTCTTGATAACCGGAGGGATGTCAAATCGACAACTGATAGCACCACTACGAAAGGAAGCACCGTCTCGGGGTCGCCCTCGAAGCAAGTCGGGAAAGGAAAGAGAACAGCGTCTGATACTTCTTCATCTATCGCTCCCTCGCCAGCTCGCCAAGCCAACGTGAGCCCTCTGAAGGAATCCAAGAGCAATACCCGAGCAGTATCAACTCCGTCGAAGCGCCAGCCTCCTGGAAAACTTGATATCTCTGCAGCTACGAAGTTATCTGAAAGCGATCTGACTGACTCCGCAACCACGTCCGCTGCTAGCAAGCCTGACACGCAGGCCCGAAACCCTCGTGCGGTCTCCCTTGCATCGACAGGCTCACATCCGCCAAGTCCAGCAGTGCAGTCGGCAGGGTCGCCAGTCAAGCGATCAGGCCCGAGAACACTCCGTGTTGTGCCCATGCCGAAGTCGGAGAACGCTCCGCCGCTGTCAGCTTCGTCGGCAGCATCGACGATACCACAACTACCCACTGTCGGAAAGCTACGCTCCAGGCAGGCCAGCCTAACTTCGCTTAATCAGCCTGGGACTCCGGCCAGCGATCTGATCTCAGACACCACCTCTATTACTTCCGCCTCACTCTCGCGAGCCAACTCACCCCCTCCTGGAGGCAAAGTTGGCACCGCGCCAATAAGGCAGAAGTCCAAAGCTCAGGCGAAGAAGGACAGACAAGAGCGTGCGAAGCAGATTGCCGCAGAACGGTTCACAGCTATGGAAGACTCGGTGAAGTCTTCTGATCCGGAGCCCGTACAAGCTCCCATCATTGGACGCAAGAAAAAGGCGAAGAAGCCAGTCACTAGTAGCAATGCTACTTCTGCTACTCCAGCTATGAGCCAACCAGCTTCCCCCAAGCCCACAAAACACACGAAAGCGGATGATAGTCATGATCTCGCGGAAGCTCCAAGCTCCGCAACAGCTCCTTCAGCAGAAGCGAGAAAGTCTCCCGCGACGAGCCCCCCAGACGTTCAAAGTCCAGTTGAAGAGGCCTCCCACTCCATGAAAGGCCGAGGAGAGCCAACTGCCGCTTCCATTCTCGCCGACCTTCAACGCACTGGCGACCTTCTCGCTTCTACCCTGGAGTTCTTCAAGCCACTTTCGGCTTCACTTGCACACACTCGTAACGCCTCCCCCATAACGTCGCCCATCGACCCGAATGCTCATCCATCGCCACCAGACCTCAAGATCCACTTCTCGGAGGCCGACCTTGACGCACTCGCCAAGAAAATGCCCGTCCGTCTAGGTGGCGAAGACGGGAAACCCAGCTCCCGCACTCTCATTACCCCACAGGGCAAATTCCTCTGGGGCCTAAGCAAAGAACTAGAAGAGCGTGTCCTAGAGCTCGAACAACGCGTCGAGGAAGTCAAAGGCATCGCCCGCTGGCACGACACCAGGAAAGCCTCAAGACGGCAGAACGGCGACGGCCCCGACCGCAACGCCTACGGCGACATCCACAACGGCGTGCTCCCAGCCATCGCTACCGCGCTCAAAGAGGCCGGCGCGAAGTTGGGCAAGCAGTCACAGAGTGGGGCGTCGCCTGCCGCAAACGCGAAGCTGCCCCCGAAGCCAGCCATGTCGTTCGACGAGGCGCTGGGGTATCTGAATCAGTGGGTTTTACCGCATGACAGTCCTGCTGACCGACTTCGTAGTGAGCAAGACTCCGTCGGGGGGCCGGCGCCTATGCCCCCGAGCCTGGCTGCGGCCGCAAAGATCGTGGCGGCGGGCAGCGGCGATGTGAATACGATTCCGATCCCGGATCTGGAGAACCTGGGCGTCTTTGCCGCGGAGGTGCTGGGCGGGTATGTTGTGCAAGGGCTTGAGTCGCTGGTTGGGGCTGGCGCGATGGGCGTCCCGAGTTATGGCGCAAGTGCGTATGGGAAGGTGGGCTCGGCGGGTCATGCTGGTGCAGCGGGGCTGAGTCAGGGTGCGGTGTTGAGTGTTGAGGAGGCGGAGCAGGCGATGTTGCAGAGTCGCAAGGAGGCGGAGCAGTTGGAGAAGAAGCTGAATGCGCTGGTGAAGCGGAATAAGCGGATGCTTGCGGGGACTACGGGGGGCAAGTGATGGGAATGGGGGATAGATGGAAAAGGAAAGGGTGAGCCCTGGCTGTATTTATATTAGTTTTGGAGTTGGGAGCAGGGAGGCATGGTGACAGGCTGTATGAGCCTGAGCTCTATTGCATCATTCCCCTACCTTTAGCGGTCCGTAGGGTTTTCGGGCAAATGGGTACGGCATGGCGACTCTTATGCGAGGAAAGTGGAGGATGATGTATTATTATGGCGTGTAGTGAAGATGTAAACATGATTATGAAGTTGAGTACTCTCCAATCTGCACAATTGTGTGTTACTCGATTTCTAAGGCATGATAGGCCTTCTCACTCATTGGGCTCCGTTGAGAATCAGAAAAGGTGGGACCGGTGTCGTTTTATTAGGATTGCTTGGCAGCAATTTTGATGTGACGTCCGGTGGTCGACCTATCTCGCTCCTCACATCTACTTTGAACGTACTTGCAAAACCGGCTTCCCATTTCGTACACATGGATTCTCAAAGACCCCTATCATACATCCAACCTTGCTGTATACCAGCCAATCATCAGCCATCTAACAAGCATTGTCTTGATCTCGCTGTTCTGCTAAATCTGAAAAAATCTGCAGAGTTTGATGTGTCCTATCTGTCTGTACACTTCACTTTCTCACTTTTGACTAAACTATCTACTTTCAGCCACATCTCTCTTAGCATTAGCTACCAATTTCCGCCTACCCTGCCTCTCCCATCTAGCCAGCGCTTTTGAGGAATTGATAAAGCGGGGATGATCAATGCCTAATCTGACTTGTCAAAGCCGTACACATTGCCTCATGAGACTTATAGCCTCCGCATCTCGACCCTGGTCTTTCCACGTAAAGGCAAGGTTGTTCATGCTGGTGAGCGTGTCTGGATGGTCCGCTCCTAGTTTCTTCTTGCGAATCTTAAATATTTGCAACTCTAGCTCTTCCGCTGCCTCTAGTCGGCCTTGCTTCGAAAACGTTTCCGCTAGGTTTTGCATGCTCTTAAGCGTCTCTGGATGGTCCGTTCTTAGTTTCTTCTTGCGATTCTCTACTTCATGCACCTGCAGTTCTTCCGCTGCGTCCTATCGGCCTTGGCTTTCATTCGTTAACGCCAGGTTGTTCATACCAGCTAGCGTGTTTAGATGGTTCGCTCCTCGTTTCTTCTTAGTAATCTCCATCACTTGCACCTGCAGCTTTTCCACTGCGCCCCACTGGCCCTTATTCTTATAGGCCAGGCTTACCATTGCCATACTGTCTAACGTATCTTTATGCTCCCACCCGAAGATTTTCTTTCTTACTTCCATCGCTTGAATAGCCATCTCCTCCGCTTCAGCCCTATTGTTCACAGTCCACGCGTACCACGCTGCGTTGTGTAGCAGAGAGGACCAGTCTCTCAGTGATTCTTGTGCTAGCGGCTGCTGCGCCGCTGCAGATTTGACGTGTGGAAAAAGTTCTTGACATATGGGCCACTTTTTGTACTCTCCTATTGGGAATTGAGCACACAGAATCTTGATATGATGCTGTCTCCATCTTTCCAGCTGTCCGTTTGCTTCCATCCACGTCTTCATTGCTAACTGTACTAGCGCGTGCATCTCAAACTTAGATCGGCCCTCAGAAATTGAGATGAACGAGTAGTCCTTCAGCATGAGCACGTCGTCCTCAAATCCGTCTATTTCCTCATTGCTCTCACTGTCCTGCTTCTCACCCTTATATAGGTCTTTGTTGCGATGAAAAAGAAGTGATAGCCGCTGGATTCTTCGAGAAAGTTTCCTCTGCTGACTCTTTTTGCTTTCAACTTGACTTCGAACCAGCGTCTCGGGAATTCCCTGACTTTTTTTGACTTCAACTTGACTTCGAACCAGCGTCTCAGGAATCCCTTGCCGATCAAACAAGCTCATCAGTGCCAACAAATCAGCTGCTGATGGCCTGATTTGACGTATATGATTAAATGAGATGTGCCATGTGATAATAATGGAGTTCTTAGCTTCTTTATCTCTTCGAAGATGTCCTGCCTCGCTGTCTAGCAGACTCATTTTTTCGCGGTCGCTTTTGCGGAAGGTTTCGAGGTACTGCCACACCGAACTGCGCGGTGCTCTCCGAGAGATGTAAGCCGCTGCCTGAACAATAGCAAGCGGCATAAACTCGAGCGCTTCAGCGAGTTCGGTGACGCTTTTGCTATCATCTTGCTCAGGTAATTTTCTTTGTAAAAGTGCGATCGCCTCCGTTTCGTTCATTGGTTCAACTGTAACAATGTCACGCTGCTCAACTAGCTTCAGCGCCGCGTCTCTAGTCCGTGTTGTTACCAGGATGGATCCGTGCTGGCATTGTGGGAGGTATGACACGAGCGGCTGCAAGCTCCCGCCGCCCAACCCGGTCGCTTTCCCATTATGCGCAGTATCCGCCCCACGGACTAATTCGCGTGCGTTCATTATACTTCGAGCATCGAAAAGGAAATCGGCATCATCGAAATTGTCGAGTATGAGGACCCATTCCCCCGCTCTCTTTTTGTCACGCAGCCAGTCGTGCACGAGTTGGAATATATCCGCGTTTGGGTCCTGCCGTCCGGGGATCTTGAGGTAGCGTGCAAGGTCCTGATGATTCTGCTCGAATCGAGCACTGCTCGCATGCACCCAAAAGACCCACGTTTGCGGGGATCGCTCTCGGATTTGGTATGCGTATTCGATGGCGAGTTGCGACTTGCTTCTCTGCAGTTAGCAACTGTATTCTACGGGTGGACGCGCTGGTACTCACCCGACACCGCCCATGCCGACGAGCGCAGTCCGAGATCCTGGCACAGCACATTTTTGGTGGATCTGATCGAGTATGTTGCCCCGCTCGACAAAGTCTGTGTCACGGCTGAAGGGTAGGATAGCGCACGGGTCTGGTGGTGTTTCTGGTCGCTCTAGTAGGGTTGACGTTAGCGATGGCCGGCTCGCACCTCTTCTACCGCAACTTACCTGGCGGAAAATGGAAATCGGTATTGACGGGGCCGTTGATGATACCAGCTTGGAAGCCCGAGTTCGCATTGCCAAAAGACACTGACGACGCCATGGTGGCAGCGAGAAAGAGAGAGTCGACTGTCCCCCAAGGCTAGCGGCTGGAGGTCTGCAAGGTTGCCCAAAGGCTGGCAGGCAACCCCAAAAAAGCAATATGAACTCGTTTTTAGACGACGCTGAGACTGTTCCTCATCGCCTTACCATCACTACTGCCAACTACGAATGGCCGAACCTCTTAGTATCGCCGCGAGTATCGCTGGCGTCACGGTCCCAGCCTTACATGGTGCAAGACTGCTTCTGAACGACCTACAGAAGATCAAAGAAGCTCCCGAGACTATCCAGCGCCTCGAGGCTGATATCCGGTCTGTCGACATGGCACTTTCCTTGCTCCGGACCGTGGAAGATCGAGAATGGGAATCACTTAGTGCAGATGTAGCGGAGGAGTCGAAGACAACCATCAGCAGCTGTGCAATAGCATGCGAGGCGTTCAGGTCTGACCTCCAGCGGTGGATCCGACATTCCAAAGACGGGAAATTGACGTGGCACGATCGAGCAAATGTGGGCTTCTTCAAGCAAGAACGGATCAAGACTATGTCTGAGCAGCTTCAGAACTGCAAGCGCACTATTAACCAAGTAGTCAGCATAGCAACACTGTGAGTTGTTCCAGGTCGCTCGCTCCGGTGCTGAGATGCTGACTTGTAGCCGAAGGTATAGCTCTATTCGGCATACGCATATCACTGAAGAAATCAGGCAGACTATACACACTAGACAGACTGAGATTGGACGAGCCATTGTTGCGACAGATGATCAGCTGCTTGAATCTGGAAACAGGTTGGAAGAGATCAATGAGCGCAATATTGACACCAGTGATCAGGAACAAGCCGAGAGCAATGAGAGCAGGGCTGAGGCACTGCGGCAACTCGAGGAAGAACGAAAAGCGTTGAACGCGTCACGGAAGCTGCTGGATGAGCTGCTATCCAAGTCACAGGAAGAAGCGGTTGCAAAAGCCGCTGCAGAGAACCAGAGCCGTTCAACTACCGTGATGTTCGGCAATCAGAACTCGGGTTTCCAAGCTGGTATCATTAATGGTGGGATTAGTGGACTTAGTTTTGGAGGAAAGTGAAGCATTTACCTAGGTACGGTACTAGGTCATCAGTTTGGACACACGAATTTTGCAACTGCTTGGCCTCTACTCTTGCTCGCTCGACACTACTGTAAGGAGGACCTCAGCTAGTAGGTATTAACTTCGTCAAAAGGTAGTCTGATATCTAATACGTTGGCATCGTACTTGGAGTTTCAAGCCTACTGGTTTATCCCAAGCAGTTGCAGGGAGTGCCCAAATTCGTGTCTTGGTACTGTAGATTCCGCATCCGAACAACTGAATGGCACCTTTAAACTGAGCTATGACTATGGAACTCTAAATTCTCGTGGCGGCAGTAGTGCAGCAAGCTCAAATGAGACTGTCGATGGTAATATTCATTATTTCTGTCATTTTACTACTGCATCAATATACATCCCAACTAGATCTACCTAGTCCCCGCCACCGACCCAACAGCGGTGCTCAGACACTCCATAACGACTAGCGATTCATACTAGTCAACAATGCTCCCATTAAGCACCCAAAGGGATTTTGGAACATCATCTCAACGTGAAGAGGTCATACTAACTTGACAACAGATCCAACAGTGGAACCAGCCGATGAACTGACTCAAAAGGAGACCTCGAAATGGCAAAATCTGAACTCCTTTGTGGCTCGTCTAACAGACGTGCACTTCGCCCCCTGGCTCACATTTCCCATCTGGCAACTGAGGACTGCACTTGAAGACCCGCCGTCTAAAGGGCCCGCAATGAATTGTAGGCTCTGGGTCGCAAGTGAATGGATCCTACGATGTGGACATGTGGTGCTTGAAGACTTGTTTTCACATGAAGGGCTGAAAGAAAACGTGGCTACCGCCCTGCGGTTGGGTCCACTACTCGTGGACACGCCGCCATTGAGCTTTGCGAGATGGGAGTTCTGGAAGAGGAGGTTCCTTGAGATTGGCGCGAACCGTGGCAGTCTGGAGCTTGACGATACAATGTGCGGACGGATTTTGGATACTTTACAGAGCATGACGGTCACCGAGGAACAGGACAAGCATCTCGAAAATAGACCCAGTACGACGCTAGGGTTCCGAAAGTCATCGCCGCGCTAGGGGCTTTGGCGATTTTGAGGTGGGCTATACTCGGCCCATATTCCGAAGAGAGTAAGATCAGATAAAGAGTTGACTTGAAATTGAATCCTGGCTAGAATGCACCGGTGGGTTGAAGTTGAAAATTGAATCTTAGTTGCAGTAGAATTCGAAGCTGAATGAAACCTGTAATTAGTAGGAGTAGATAAGCGATGAACTTCATCCAAACCTACGTGGAGTATATCTCTCTCTAACTACTGTGGGAACCTTACACCTAGAGTATCCACTGCGAGAGCCGAAATTGAGCTGGCGTAGTCTGATTTCGTTTACGAAATGGGGATACAGCGCTAACCAAATGGGGAAACAGTTGAAGGTGAGTTCTACAGGAGGCTGATGGCTAGTATAATCTGTATACTGCCCACGAAGCCTTTGTGAACCTATTCGAACTCCCGGGAGTAGATGGCTCTATTCGTTCGATGGCTCATTATTGGTTCGCTTACAACAAGGGAGCCCCATGTACGACAGGGATTGAAAAGAATCCGTATTCGTCAGGGCGTGCAAAAGGTGACGCCACTCTCACAACGCACTCCACTCCCTACACATCCACCCCCAAGCGTCCCCATATCAAACCCCTCATAAGATCTGTTCACAAAAAACCCACAAAACAATCTCCGTACCACCTAACATTCAACTCCCACCAAACCACCCCCCAAAACCACAGAAAACTCCACCATGTCCCCAACCACCCCCACAGCCCTCCTGATAATCGACATGCAAACCGTTTTTCTGCCTATGACCCGCAC
The DNA here is from genome assembly GCF_010093595.1 of Mytilinidion resinicola. NCBI lineage: Eukaryota > Fungi > Ascomycota > Dothideomycetes > Mytilinidiales > Mytilinidiaceae > Mytilinidion > Mytilinidion resinicola. The sequence goes on along the minus strand of NW_022985457.1, from coordinate 329,580 downwards.
CGCCCTCCCCCACATCCTCACCCTCACCCACCACTTCCTCTCCCACAACCTCCCCATCATAGCAACCCAGCACGGCCACTCCCCAGCCGACCTCTCGCCGCCCTTCGCGAACCAGCTCGTCCGCAAATGGGGCGTCGACGGCTCCATCGCCACCGGCTCCCGCAACTGGGAACTGATCCCGGAAATCCAGGAACTCGTTACTAAGGACGACATCCCCGTGGTGCCTAAGAACACGTACGACGCATTTCTGGGCACGGGCACGGAGGGGGAGAAGAGGCTGGATGAGTGCTTGGAGGAGGCGGGGGTGAGGCCGGGGGAGGGGCGGGTGGTGGTGGTGGGCGTTATGACGGATTGTTGTGTGGATACGACGGGGCGGAGCGCATTTAATCGGGGTTTTGAGACGTGGGTTGTAGGGGATGCGTGTGGGAGTGGGAGCGGGGAGCAGCATGAGAGGGGGTTGAAGGGGTTTGCGTTTGCGTTTGGGGAGGTGCTGGGGACGGAGGAGGTAGTGGGGTGGTTGAAGTAGAGGGGGGCATGGGGGGTGTTGGAGGGGTTTTTCTGAAGGTGATGGGGTGGGAGTTTGGCGGATTTGGTTTCTGTTTCTTGGGAATTGGTGGTGAAGTAAAGATGCTTGAGCGACGGGGAGATGAAGCGATTGAAAGTGGATGAAAGCGATCGGATTCATGCTTTCCAGGGTCGATGTCAAGTTTGGATCCTGGACAACGTGCCAAAGTATCCTAAATGATTGCGAGGGAATGTAGTTTATTGTTTTAATTCGAATGGCTACTTGTGGATACATTATTGACCTCTAAATATTGATGGGGTTTTGGAGGGTGGATGAAAAGGACATATTTGTGTAAATCATATCCCTGCTGGGAGAACGTGAAGTGGATGGATTGGCTACTAGCGCGCCAAAGATCTAGAGGTTAAGAGGTGTGAGAGGTAATAATCGGACAGATTAGAGAAAACGAATTTTGAGCATGACACCTGAAGAAAGTAAAATGAGACCGTAGCACGCTCTGAACACATACAGCTCCCTTACAGATCCTATTCTTCCACTAATTGTTTCACTCATTCGCCAACTCTAGCCTCCGCCGCCTAAATCCACACAAGCCCAAGCATTCGAATGTTCCAGTTCCAGTCTTGCGGGGTCGATGACTGCCATCCACCAAAGTGCAAGTCGCCTTGGATATGCAGTGCAAGCGCGAAAGCCGCAGCCGAACCCGTAATTCTAACTACTAGAAGATTCCTGGAGAGTGAAGAAGATAATGGCATTGATTATGACTATGAGCGCGACGCAAACCCCAGCTCCAACGATCTTCCCAGCAACAAAAAGCCCTGTCAGTATAGTTAGTGAAGGGCATGCGAAAGAACTGATAGGGGAATACTTCCATAAGGTTGAAAAGAGGTCGCCACCATCCCCGGGAAGATACCCTCTGGCGTCTCGCAGCTGGTGCCGAACCACCACCCGACTCGTCCACGATGGAGACTGGGTTAGTGAGGGGAGGGACGACGTACCTTTCAAATACCCTCTCTTCAATCTTGCGATCCTCAAGGCCCAACTGTCCAGCGGACTCTCTACCACCTCCCCCGTCTTTCTCAGAACCGGTCCGATCTCCGCAAAGCAGTGGCCATAACACACGCGTACTCTTGCTGATCTCCCGCTCCAGGTTGCCACCTCTTCTCTCCTCTCACCTCGAAAAGCTATCTAGTATACCCTGGGATGGCTACTTCCTACCAACAAGCACCCACCTGCAGCCTCCATTGCACTGAGAGTCTGCCGAAACAGACCCCGCCACTTCGACTACAGGATTCCTCTTGTCAGTCCAACCGTCGTCCCTCTAAAAGCAAAAAGAAATGCAGATAGAAAAGCAACGCGAAGAAACAAAAGCAACGCTAGCAAACAAAAGCAACGCTAAGAAACAAAAACTTTTCCCTCCCAGGCCGTCTGCCCTTTTATCAGATCTTTTTTATTTTTAAGTTTTTTTGGTCTTTTGTGTTTTCGGGGGATCGCGGTAGAGCCGTAGCATCATCACAATCTACAGGCGCTCTTTCTTGCTGATCCTTGTCGAATGAGCCTGGCTTCATCACAATCCAGGTCTCCGGTGTCCATATCTTCGTCCGTATGTCCACCCCATCTCCTCTCATGTCCTCTCGTCGTCGGTCCGGTCGCGAGCGCGCGGTGTAGGAATCTGTCGGCATCTTAGTCAGGCTCGGTCGTCGAATCGGTCGTCTCGTCGTCCAGTCGTGAGCGCGCGGTGGGGGAATCGGTCGGCATCCCCGTCAGGCTCAGTCGTCGTAACAGTCCCCAGTAAGTCCCAGTAGTCTCGTCGTTCGGTCGTGAGCGCGCGGTAAGGGAATCGTCCGGCATCCCTATCAGGCTCAATCTCCAATCGTCGGTCTCCAGAAATACATCTCTCAGTGAATCCTAGCCGTGAATCCTAGCCATCGCAGCATAGTACTGCTTCTGCTTTCGAGTGAACAGTATCTTGCCGGTCTTTCCGATGTTATGCGTGAACATCTCGTCGGGAGATTTCCCGACCGAAAAGACCATCGTCGTCCGCTGCTTGTTACCGTAGTACTTTTGCCAATCGTCGTAGGCCAGACGATTGTTCCAGTAGTAACGTTGGACCTGATCGTAGCGGTGGAGGAATACTCTGCTCGGGTAATAGTCCACTTGGAAGACGCCATCGTCGTCGAAGTCGCCACAGGTGATGAAGGCCGCTTTCTCCGGGTAAGAGAAGAGGCGGCAATCGTACGCGTCGTTCTCAATGTGGCGCCATGATACTAAGCTACCCACAAAATGCTCCATCCGGACTAAGCGCTCCTTGCGATCTTCTTCAGTGAAGTCGTATTCGCGAACTTGAAATAGCGGCTCAGAGTCCTCGTCGGCCCATCTGACCCTCCTTTGCGGGAGACTGTCGGCAGAGCTTGTCACAGCCGCCTTAAGTATGCCCTTTCGCCACTCAAGGCTACGGGACATGGTCTGAGGTCGAGGGGGAGGCTTCGCTGGATTGATGGGACGTACAGGAACGGACCACTCGGTAATGGTGTCGTCAGGGATCTCGACGACATGATCGTTGGAGGACAGAAGGCTGCGGTCGCAGATGAGATCGTCGTCCCACATGCTCTCTTCCGTTACTGAGTCGTGCTCCTGCTCCTCGACCGCCACAATGGATGGAGAGGAGTCTCGGCGACCCTGTTCATCCACATCCACCACAAACGTAGAGGAGTCTCGGCGATCGCATGGTGCGATTGAGCCACTCACGAATGAGATTTGACCCCATACAGAATCATTCTCCCCCTCTTCGACCGCCATAATGAGCGGAGAGGAGTCTCGACGACCCTGTTCTTCAATGTCTATCACCAACGGAGACGAGTCTCGGCGATCACATGCCGGAATCGAGCCACTCACGAATGAGATTGATCCCCATGCAGAATCATGTTCCTCCTCTTCGACCGCCACAATGAACTGAGAGGAGTCTCGACGACCCTGTTCTTCAATGTCTACCACGAACGGAGACGAGTCTCGGCGATCACATGCCGAAATCGGGCCACTCACGAATGAAATTGAACCCCATGCAGAATCATGCTCCTGATCCTGCTCCTGCTCTAGGACTATAGAATCGAAAGGAGACGAATCTCGGCGATGGCATGATGGGACCGTTGGGCTCACGAATGAGACGATGCTAGGAGAGTCGTTCACGTCCTCTTCCTCTTCAACCGCCATAATGAACGGAGAGGAGTCTCGGCGACCCTGTTCTTCGACCTCCACCACAAACGGAGACGAATCTCGTCGAGCGCATTGCGAGGGCGATGCAGGGACGAGAGAGAGGTTACCGTCGGTGTCATCTACGATCTCAGACCTCTCGAACATCCTCATCTCGACGTTCAATTCCCTGATAACATCGCCGGTGAACCGCAACTTTGCGAAATTGAACTTTTCGCTTCGCGATGATTTCGACTGAGCATATAGCCTGTCGAAGACTGACAGTCCTGGCATCCGCAAAGGGTTTCTATTCCGAGGGGCGCCGATAACTTGACGTGCGGCGGCGGGAGCGGCTGCTGCTGCGAAATGATTAGCGACTTGTATTCTTGATGAATGAGTACGATCTGCGGGCTAGTGAATGTGACATTGAGGTGGGAGGTTATTCATGCGGCGGGGGGTGGTTCGCTAGCTTATCAAACCCTGCAGACTTGTGTTCGAGGTGTTTTGAATTGCGGTCTCGTTGCTAAGACGTTGGAGTGGGGATTGTGGTGTGCAGCCAGGGGGGTTCAGTGGGTTATGAGGCCCCGCAAGTTTGTGATGGAGGTGTGCTGATTCATAGCATGGGTGGAGAAGGTTGGAAATGTACTTACAACGTGCTTTGACGACGGGACGTGCTGAGGCTGGCGCACGCTTGTTGTTTGTCTGAACCGGAGTGGTTCTTTTGAGCGCACGATGTGGCTTATCAACTGTCTTCACCGTCAACGGTACCTTGTTCACACATTGAGGAGCACGAGGGGGAGAGAACTTAGCCTGAATACCAGCCTGGGCTTGCTTTTCAGCAAGAAGGGTTTTGACAGCGGGCGTTCGGCTAGGCGGAGGGGGAGGGCGGGTGGTAACCGGGCGTTGCGCCCACGGACGAGGTCGAGAGTTTCGCATTGCGGCTCGATCCGTGAGACGCTCTCTGGTATCTTGTCGGGGAGCAGTAACCTGTCGAGCAGGCCTAACCATGGGCTTTGCACCCATCGAGGGCAGTGCCTTCGATAGGACGGAGATGGCGGCAGGTCGCAGGAAGGGCATCGTGAGCGTATTAGGCTTGCAAAAGTGCGCTTTGTGATAATTCTGTACAGCTATCTGCATCAGAAAGACCTTCAGAACTCCCATTAGCAGGTATCGTAGCAAAAGGGCGGGTATTCTTACGATCTGTGGAAAGATGGTGAGGGGAGAAGGGGGCCAACGCCGCAACCTCGTTTTGAGTTTGTCGCCAAGACTCACGACACAACAACCTCAACTCCATGGCAACGGCATCCGCTGTGGTGGCTTCAGACGAAAACCGTGCGCTGAGCGTGATGATGACCAACGCCATGAGATGTAATTGAAAGACTTTTAACGCCACCCAGTGCGCACACAACGCACTAAGCGTTCCTCTCCAGGATGGGTTCAGGGGCCCCAAATGTACGAAAATTGAGTGAATACTTCGAGATGCGACTGCGACAATACGGGGGAAGAAGCGTGAGCATATCTCAGGTTCGCTTGAGGGCGTTTCATAGCCTTCACCGGCGCAATGTGCCTGCGAAGAGGGCCGCTTGGTGGCAGTTCATCGGACAGGACGTCCAAAACGAGTGACACAGTCGATAATGGGAGAACAGCCGCCTTCCTTTTAGAGCGCTAACCCTTCTCTTTCTGTGTTCACACATGTACACGGCCTTCGGTGGTACAGCATTGGGGCAGGAGGTCGTCATTTGAAATGGAATTTGTCACAAATTCACCAGAAATACTAGCAACATTTGAAACATACTCTTGAGAAGTGACCTACAGCGAATATTACTAAGTCCTAAGACTAGATACACGATTATCTCACCGCTTGTCTGCCACTCTTGCTTGCCATACACCACTGTCAGGAGTAGCCCCGCTGCTAGGTAGCCGGCCTGTCAATAGGTCGCCTAGGTTCCAACATCTGGACTTTGCATCATGTCTAGAATCTTGAAAGGCCATGGGGGCTCTCCAAACAGTGCGCTCTTACCGATCGATGTATCAAAGTCTAGCGTAGCTGTGTGCATGCTGCGGACTTCGGCCACCGACGACGTAAGATGGGCTACATTTAACACTTCCCGGACGGCTTTGAAGAGTATGCCATGGTAGTTATTCCACGTGAATGTGTTTTAGATCGTAGCGCTCAATCAAAAACTACCTTCTTGCCCTGGAAAGCCGCGGTCTGCTTCTTCTCTTTCGCCAATTTTGCAGCTTGCCACGAAGGATGCAAGGGACCGGTATCGTCCTTCTTAGGTTTTGGCTGATTAAGCTCCACTTTGTTGGCATCGGAAGCAAAATTTCTCGTGTTTCGAGAATCCCCAGACCGATACCTACCGTTTCGTCCACGGGAGCCGTCCTGTGCGCCTCTCTTCAGATCCCAGCCTTTGTCGCGGTCACTGGTCTTAGCTTCCTTGATGTGCTTTGCTTCTTCACCAAACTTCTTCTCCGCAAGCTTGCGCCTTGCCTGCTGGCCTCTTCGGTTCTTCCTTGGTTGAACGTCCACGTCGTCTTCTGGTTCGGATTCGGAGCCTGACCAATAGCCGCCTGTCGTAAGGGAAGGAACGAAAGTAGACTCAATAAGAGCTTTAGATGGCTTAGATGACCCAGCTTTTATCTCAGGCTCTGAGAACCCCTCGAAGGACGACTCCTCGGATGACGGCGGTGGAGAAATCGAGACATCGATTCTTGGGGAGACCTTGCTTTTCAACCTCACGACCCCGCTATCAGCATCGCTTCCGGAGGCCTCGCTATTGTCTTCGTCCGAAGAGGCTGCAATGCGAGCCTTGTATTCTGGGTACTCTTCATCATCGCTTGTATCGCTCTGTCGTTGAGGTTTGGGTTTCCGCTCTGCCGTAGGTGTAGTTTCCTTGTTTTTGGCCTTCCTAACTTTTACATTGCGGTCTTCCAGCCCTAATATGCCCTGAATATCGGTAATCAGAGTCTTCATTGCAGTCTGAACGGGATTGGAGTTGTATAGGCGAGCAAGAACGTTCAGAGAGGCAGTATCCACGACAGCACGGGAGGGAGGTTTGACAGAAGGAGGGAGAGCTTCAGAGGATGCTATGGATTTTATTTTAAGGAGGCTTTTGTGTATGTGGTCTTCTGCGGCGCGTTCGAGGTCGAGGGACTGCGGAACTATTAGTACCATATCAAAGTCCGCGTATATAAAGCTTACGGACTTTCAGAGCTAGAGCTTCCATGTCAAAGCGTGCAAGAGCAGCATCATCCTTCTTTTGCTTCGCTGTCTTTCTTCGTCTTCCGGATTTCTGGCGCTCGAAGCCCGCAGCAAGCTTCATGGCGCGGCGGACGACCGTCTTTGCATGATTGATCCTGTGCGCACATAGACCTGTCTGCACAGCGCGTTCATCGTCGGGCACCGACCGATCTGGAGGCCCGGATTCTAGGAATTCGGCGTGTGTTCGTTTCGCCATGTTGCGAGGCTGCAGACCGGCGAGGAAGACGTGAAGTTGTGGAAAAGTTTAGTGTATGCCGCACGGACCACATTTTAATTCAAGCCCTAGACCCTTCGTGCTTCCTCCGACCTCCATCCATCAACGAAGAACCCGAAACTACACTCTCACCCGTTTCTAGCCTTGGGATCAGGTGTTCAAGCACGTAAGTCAACAGAAACTTGGGATCTTATCCACAATGTGCCGAAAAGAACGCGTCTACTACATGAGAAGCTTCATCTATCAGTCATTGATGCAACCACAAAACGGTCGGTCACACGGCCATACATTTCTTACGATGATGAATCATTCTTAGAGAACACATGTTATGAGCTCGACGCGTTTCGCTACTTCTTCTCCTGGGCCATATTAATGCATTACTACCAATCCTTCGAATCTAGCCACGCAGAATCCCTTGTTAGATGCTAGCAGTCTTGCGTATAGATCACACCCAAATCCGCCAATTACACCACCTCCTTGGTTTCCGCAGGCGCAGCTTTGGATACCACCTCTTCCAACGGGTTATCCTCGTGATAGATCTGCTTTTCGATCGCCATTGTAGCCTCGTCAGCCAGCGCTTTATCCTCGAACACTGGGAAGAAGTTTGTCAGCTCGGCACGCAGGATGAAATTTTGTAGCAACTTACACAAGGCGAGTTCCTCCAAAGTTCGGCAACCAGTCTCAGGGAAGATGAACTATACGAAGACGATCTCAAAGGCGATCCAGCAGCAGTACGTTATTAACCGCCACCACGTGATGTTCGCAAGCCCAATCGGGTTCACGAAGGTTGTGAAGAATCCCGCGCCTCTGTCCCAGGATTTGAATATGGTGATTCATCTCGTTCGTTGAGCAAAGGGGAACAACTCGACCAGATATGTGTAAGTTAAGGCGTTATAGCCTATGTTGTACGCTGGTGAGTACAAAAAGACGAAGAATATTGTGAGCTTTGCCGCAGCTTCCCCATGTTTTGTCAAGAACCGTTGCATGGAAATGGCCCAACCGATATAGACGCAAAGCAGCGAGATGGTGTAAGTCATATACACGACTCGCCAGGGGAATCGGCGAACCAAGAGAGTGGCCGTAATACCGTTGATCAACTGCCAGCTGTTGAGTCCGACGTTGAGTTTGCCCTTGGATTTTGGATCCGTGTATCCTATTGGGACTAGAAGATCGTTAAGATTAGGGATTATGGTTTAGGTAAGAGCTATCAGCCTCGTCCAAACTGTCGTTTTACAGTTTTTGATAAATCTCAAGAGCAGCTCAGGTGATGCGAGGCAAGTGTACACAGGCTTAAAGAGAGTGTCTATCTAAAGCATGTAGGATTTTAGTAAGAATTACAGATTCGTGGACTGCCACTTTTTGATCAACGAACCCTGCTCGTTTGAGCGTCCCTAGACATAGCCGCAATTTGAATTGATGAAGCTGGATGCCGAGTCACGTGGCCATGCCAAGAGAGCGGGGATGGACATAAAAACTCCATTGAGGCCAGCGGGGCCCCGCGAAAGCTTACTGAAATCTCAAGGTGTCTCACACGGACCACAGAACAGTTCAAAGTGGATGAAGAATGGTGGGCCGTGGTGGGCCGTGGTGGGCCGTGGTGGGAGTAGTGAGGCGGCCAGCGAATAGATGTATCGAGCTACCCTGCACGTCACGGAGTCGAGGGACCGCCAACACACCAGGTCACTCCTCTTCTACTGGTCTGTGACTTTACCCCAACGTCGAGAAACAATTCCATGTGGCAGTTAAATTGGACGCCGGTGCCGTCGACTGTATGGTATACCTATTCCCCAGACTTGGCTCGCCAATTTGCGCCTCCTTCAGTTATCCACTTAAACCCCGGTTGCGCCGACGTCCTGAAAAAGGAATGGGTCTTCAAAGGCCTCGTGATGTCAGATTGGGCTGGCACGTACTCCTGCAGCGAGCTCGTTAATAGAGGCATGGATTTGGAGATGGTGAAGACTTCAGGATCTCTTGATTTCATTCTTTCCCTGACATATGATTCAGACTGGTCCAATCAAACATGGCGGTAAGAAGCTTTTAGACGCAGCATCGAGAGGCGAGGTAACAACAGAGCCCATTGATGTAGAGGCCTATAGAGTACTGGAGCTCATCAAACGAGCTGACAAATGGACCAACCCAATTGAGATGCCTGAATTCGAGGCAGCCAGCAAAGTAAGGGATGATCTAAAATGTCGTGCGGCAGCAAAAGGGTTTGTGCTTGTGAAGAATACTGATTCCGTACTGCGTTGCAGTCATCGGGCATCATACGGCCGCCACGAGTATGTCTGGAGGGGGGTCCGCTAAGCTATTCCCGCTTAAGGGCGTTACGCCCCTAGAAGGGTTGACGAATTCTGGAATCAATTACGAGTACTCACCAGGAGTCCTGGTCTATAACGCGATTCCTATACCGGATATGGATGTCGTCAGTCTGGTTGGATTGTCACCGTCCCCTGAGACTCCCGTTCTTTGAGTGGTTCAACGCAACCTCTTCAGATAGGAGACCTGTTCGAACAGACTACTTGAAACGACCGGAATACATGATCAAAGAGGCGTGGCCGCAAGATCTAAATGAGATCGACTATTGCTCCAAGATGCAATCTATCCATCGTTCTCAAAACGACTGAAGACCACATCCTCGGAGTCACGACGACTGGTGAAGTCGATATCTTGGTCGACGATGAGCATGTCTACCACCGAGAACAGGAGATGGATCTGTTCTTTGAAAGCTGTAATTTACTCATCACCTTTAGAAGTTCCCTAAAGACTACACTGACCGCACTCAGACGTCTTCCACAAAACCACCCTGACCCGCTACATAACCCACCACATGATAGCTAACCACCCATACCGCATCACTTTCCTAACCAAAGGCGCCACCGACGCCGCTCGCCCGCCCCCGCTCCTCCCAACTCGGCTCCATGACCTTCCTCCCAGGTTCCTCCATCCGCTTCTACGAAGCCTACTCCCTCCCCACCCGCCTCTCCAACGCTGCCACCTCGAATCTTCCTCCGACCTCGCCCTCGTCTTCGTCGGCAAAACCGACGAGTTCGAGAGCGAGGGCTACGACCAGGACTCCATGGACCTACCCTGCGACAAGGTCTCTCTCATCAACGCCGTGGCTGCCGCAAACCCGACCACCGTGGTGATCAATTTCTCGGGCTCGCCGGTCGCGATGCCGTTCGCGAAGCTGGAGGGGGTCAAGGGGGTGCTTCAGTGCTTCTACCCCGGGCAGGAGGCCGGGAATGTGATCGCAGCGGTTGTTACGGGGCGGATCACGCCGTGTGGGAAGCTGGCGAGTAGTTGGCCGGTGCGGATCGAGGATTATCCGTCGTTTGGGAATTTTCCGTGTCCGGAGGATGGTGTATTGAGGTATGAGGAGGGGAGGGATGTGAGGTATAGGCACTACGACCGAGAAAGGAATGCGGCGGCAAGGTGAACGTTTTGGTATAGACTGAGCTATACGAGTTTCGAGTATGCTAAGATTGGGTGGGAGGGAGGAGCGGAGATGAAGGTGGTAGGGGATAAGTTGAAGCTGGTGGTGAGTGTGAGGAATATTGGGAAGGTTGTTGGGAAGGAGATAGTGCAGGTTTATGTCGCGCCGCCGGGGCATCAGGTCGGGCAGGGGAAGAGGCCGATAAAGGAATTGAAGGGGTTCGCGAAGGTCGAGGGGAGGCCGGGTGAGGTCGGGATAGTGACAATTGAGCTGGACAAGTATGCTTGCCAGCTTTTGGGATGAGGACAGAAACACGTGGGTCACAGAAGCGGGGACGTACCGCGCGGTCGTAGCGAAGAGCTCGGAGGAGATTGTTATGGAGGTATAGTTTTCTGTGAAGGAAGAATTTGTATGGCAGGCAGTGTGATTTGAGCTCCAGGGGTTAAGGTTGGCCATGTTTGTGGTCCCTACTTGAGGTGCTCTGGCATGGTATCGTGTCATTCATGAGCGTTCGAAAGTACAGTATCGAGACTCAAACTTTTCGTTCACTTGACCACCGTTGTATGAAGTCCTCCGACTTATTTCGAAAAATGAATGAAGTGTAAGGAAGTGGTTCTGCACAACCTGTAAGTTTGTGAGGCTAGTTCGGACGATATCATCCACGAGTACATAGTAGGGATGTTAGCTTATATATTTTAGATTTCGGGGTAGGGTGTGAAGCTCGCCTTGCAGCGGTAGATAAGTACACGCAGATTTTTTGCATAGCACTATAGGGCCATTTTGCATACCTAGAATGTTTATATGCATTCGGGTATTATACAGCTTTCTGTTAGATTGATGCTGCGCCCTAATTGCCCCCACCCTTACAGGCTAAGATGTCGTGAAGATCCTGACTCGAGTTGCAAGCAACCTAAGATCAGCAACTCATACGGTTCACGATCACCTGTGTGCACACCACCCCAGGTATCGCTTACTCTCCCTTTCTCTCCCTTTTTCTTCCTTACGGAGTTGTGTTGCTTCCTTGCTGTCAAGGGAATGGAGCGCCCTAAGGGGTAGTTCATCTCGTTACTCTATATAGTCCGCCTTTACGGCATCTACAATAGAGGAGAGTTCACATCAATTTCATCCTGAGTTCCTGGATATTACGCAACTTTCTGGCGCTCTAATTACCCCCGCCCTTTATAGGCTAAGATATCATGAACATTATGGATATTACGCAACTTTTCGCTACATAGTTGCGGTGCCCTAATTGCCCCCACCCTTTACAGGTTAGGTTTTGAAAGTGACCTGAAGCACTCCCAACAGCGTCAGAAAATGTGCAAGGCCTGATATTCCGTCACTGAATCCTCACGCCACACAATGAATTTTGATTTTGAGAGCATCTATTGGCCGCATGGCTAAGTCTAATTTACATATCTCCTAATTATGAGGAGAGCCTTGGATGTAGGGATTGATGTGAACCACCAGGTGAAATAGGCTGATCCAGCTAATAGCATAACAGAGAAATCCAAGCAGAGCCCTTGTCCAAATCATCCATTCGTCATGCAAATATTAGAAACCAAAGCAAAAAGAAAAGGTGATTGGGGAATGTGAAATGTGTAGATGATGACCGAGAAGGATGCTTTTGGAATGTCCAACGCCAGAAAGACCAACCTGGGAAGGCTCGCTGAATGAGGGCAGTCTATACTGCTCAGAGATCACGGAGTGATTGAGCTGATGCTAAAACTCGACTAAGGTTGCTGCATCCTCTACAGAAAGAAACTCCTGCAGCTTATCATCGATTTCCCCCTTCTCCGCAACTAGGATAGTCGTCTCGCCCTCCGTATCCGGGAAAAGTATCATCGATGCCGCCGTAATCGCAAGGCCAGGCGGACCCACCTCAAAGAGATCGCGGAACTTGAGATGCTCCAAGTTTGAGTCGTTACAAAGCATGCCACAGGCCTTTGCAAAGCACTCAGGACCAAAGACCACTTCCCGTAGACTTAGGGTGCGAATATTGTGGGTGTGGTAGAAGCGTCTGAAGGACCCGTCTGTGAACGCCATGCCCCGAAAGTGGATGTGCTGTAGCTTCGGCCATTTCATGTTGATGATCAGCTTAGTAACAGCACCTAAGTTTGCCGCTTCTGTGGGTGAGTCGATGTCGCCGAGGTGGAGGTAAAGGGACTCTAGGGCGAAGAGACCAGAGAAGAAGGACTGGATTGATTTCGCTGCGCGGTCGTTGGAGTAATGTGCGGTGTTGAATCCGTCGAAGCGGCCGTTTAGGGCTAGCTTCAGCGAGGTGATGGTGCTGATAGGCGTTGGAGGGTCTGCTGGGCCTTTGAGGTACCAATGGTTGAGTTTCATGAAGAGGTCCCAGCACACGAAGTTACCATTGACTGGAAGCTCTAGGATCTTCAAGTGGTAACTGTTGCTCCTGTGCTGAAGAGCAAGCAAGATCATAGTGGCATGGCAGGTGAGGGGCTTTTCTGCGTGCATGGACTCGGAGACCATACTGACCTTGGACAACGCAGGGAGATTGTTGAAGGCTGTTAAGAGGCAGTGGTTGGCCTTGCTGATGAGAGAATCTTTGAGGCGGTACTCAAGATTTTGCTTTTGTAGTGGGTCCATGTGAACGTCATCTGAAGTTTCGAAGATGAGCTCCTTGAGCTTACCTCCGAACTTGGTATTGCGGGCTTGTTCGACAAGAAAGCGGAGCTGGGTCAGACAGATTATGACGTGCTTTCGCGTGCAGTACTTCCTAGTGAAGTAATGAATAGTTTGGGTCTCGAGTTGCTTGCAGGCTTGTCGCAACTGCTTCAGGTCACAGAGTGGGAGATGCTCGGCAATCTTCTCCACAATCTCTGTCGGGAGAGCGGTAAGTGCGAGCTTCTCCTCCATCTCATTATCGGTAAAAGCGTCTAGCTGCTCGATCGAGAGCCCGTCGAGCTTAAGTGGAGGCTGACCACTCTGCGGACTCTCGAGATCAGTCATGACGGATGATGAACTGTTGGGATGATGCGACTGTGGGTCACGATGATTGGTATAGGTTCAGTCGGAAGATGTGTAGTGTCAGCTGCTGAAGGCTATTCGTGCTTTCCGATGGGCGTTTAGCAAACTTATAGTGACGAAAGAAGCTCACTATTGTGAAAGAGGAAAATAGTGCAAGTGAATAGGGCCAACAGCGTGACTCTGACTGACAATAGTAGACGATGACAATAGGAAAGTGCGAACTTGCTTTCACTAGTTGAAGCTGGAATCGCTTCCCGCCCCCTTCCGAAGTTACGGTGTAGCCTTCCTGCACTGCGCCGATAGAAGATGGTCACGTGGACAGCTCACTTCAAGACCACGGAAAGGTTCCCCTACCGACGTAGAGACCGGCTATTTCAGTCCTAAGGAGCGGGTAGATCGTAGAAGCGTTTGCTGCTGATGGACAACACAGGACTTCTGCTGTCGATGTGCTGGTGATGCGTGGGGGTGGTTCACTGACCAGGGGAGATGACTTCACCTTGACGAGAACAGTTGTGTTAAGTTCACACTTACTAGCACCTGGTGGCCCTATTTATAGCAACTGACGAAAGAACATAATCTAGGTTCTTTGCTGAATGATGTGAATCTGTCGCTGTCGTAGGTTTTCTACTCATAAATCGCATTGTCGGAGTCTGGTTCTGCCGCTTACCCACGCTTAGCCAAAACTGCTCCGTATATACTTCAAGTGGCAGTCTCTCTGACATGTGCTTGTGCGATAGGACTTCCTCTCCTTCGCCGCCACCGAGAACCCACAGGCACAAGAGTCGCAAAATATCGGGTTCCGGCCACCACAACCACTCATAAAGAGAAAGAGGTGGAAAGAGATACCACAGCACATCATCTGGACAAATCCAGTCTAGTGGATCACAAAATACTTATAAGCCCAATGCAAGTCCCGCCAGAAGGCCTCCTTCGTGGCAACCTCGACCCGGAGAGCTTGGGAATACCAGACCAGCTCCAAAACCACTGAAGCCATCAGGAGGGCGCGTTCCAGTGCCCCCAGAGGTTCGTCCGCGCGGAGATAGTGCTCGCGGTCAAGGACGTGGTCCAAAGCCGGCTGTCCGACCGGCACGCCCACCAAGCCCTGCAGCCCTTACGGTGGTTGGTGATATCAATATGGGGAATCCATTCCGAAATACACGGGCGGAAGTAGTCCCGAATAATGGGTTTTCCGATATGCGAGCCGTCATACCCCCGCGAAAACTAACTCCAGAAATTGCTCCAAGCGGGGTCTTTTGAGGCAGGGAGCTGCAGGCAGCTGAAGAAAAAGAACTCGTTGCAGATTCATTTCAAGGTGGTGAGAGATGCTAGTCTCAGAGGTCTCCAACACGAGATGGAGGTATTCAGGTAATAGCGGAAAAGAGTGAGATATGAGAGCGGCATTTGAGATAGAGAATGATGAACAAGATTTTATGATTATTGAAGGGCATGGAAGTAGACGTAATGCGAACAAGATGTCGGAGGCCTCAAGGCAGCCGCATATCAATAAACGTAGAAGGATGAAGGCTTGGCCTTCATTCAGGCGCTACAAAAGCTTATATAGTCACCGTAATTGAGATTGTAACAAAGGACTTCAATCACTGTAAGGTTAGGCAATGTCTATGCTTGAGACTTGAGCCTAATCTGAGGGCTAGAAAATATTACACCAGTCTCTGATTCTAGAAAAAGTGTTGGAGGTCCTTAGACAGTAGCATGTGAGGGTAAATTCGATCATGGAAATCGAGCCCAGATTAGCGTCATAAAATTGCATCGTGCGGTTCATGTATCAAAACCTTGTTGAGCGACTTCGGACTGTGGCATGCGAGACCGGACATGCCTCGTTAGACATCGAGATGGATTACGGCGTCAGGATTGCTACTTCGCTTCTATATTTCCGGCAAGGTACTGAGGGACTTCTGACGGTGCTAAATAACGTTCAAGGGGTAAAGCAGACGTGAATGAAATGAAAGATATATAGACTGTAAGAGATGAATGAAATGCAAATTGACAACGAAGAAAAAGCGATCTCATCTGGCTCGTCTCTCTTGCACCTCCGACCTCAACTTGATCACCATGCGCATGACTGTATTAAAGAGGCCCGCAAGGGTGGCATCGACCTCACCGTCACCGAGCCGCTGTGGCAATCTGTCGGTGTGCCAGTTAAGACATTCCATCTTCATAAATAGGAACATCTTGCTGGCATCGTCCTGGTAAGGGGTAGCCTTTCGGTAGAACTCTTCAACATTTTTATCGTTGACGTCTTCAACTTTGCCTGAAACGACAGGCCACGGTATTATTTGACGAAATTCAGCCTGTATGAACGTTAGTTCGTGCCGTAGATAGTAAAGGACGAAGTGTGAGCGTACCGACGTCGCTTTGGTAGTGTTCTTCTTGAGTATACCCCATCCCGTGCTGTATCGCAACCATGCGTCCTCCAACGTCTTCTTCTCCGCATCGGCTTTCTCCTTGGCTAAGCGTTCTTTCTCCTTCCTCATCTTCTCAGCTCGCTGCCTGGCACGCTCGTTCCGCTCCTCGGTCTCCCTTTTACGCCTTTCCTCTGCCGCTTTGCGCAACTTTTCTTCTTGTTCACGTCTTTGACGTTCTTCCTCCCGTCGCTCTCTCTCAACTTTCTCTTTCTCCAACTGTTCCGCCTGCCTTCTCGCCTCCTCTTCGCGTTTTTCGTCCTCCTTCCTAAGTCGTTCTGCCTCTTCTCTACGCTCTGTCTCACGCCGCTCTGTCTCGGCCCTCTCTTTTCTTAGTCTTTCTGTTCGCTGCCTCGCTTTTTCTCGCTGTTCCTCCATCCGACGCTCGTGCGCCTGTCGACACTTCCTCTCCCAATTGTCCTGCCTCCGTTTCTGCTCCCGCCACCTCTCCTCCGCACGTTCCTCCTCAGAGTCATACTCGTCATCTTCCTGCTTGAAGTGCTGTGACTCCACTCCTAGCTTCCTCAATTGGCGCAAAAGATGCTCCATCTCGCCCTTTAGCGCCACAGTGTCCAACCCCTTCGCCGCTGCTCTTTCCAGCGACCGCGCTACCTGCACGAGGCGCCGATGCAACATCCTCGTCTCCCGATCATGGAGTAGATCGTTCAATTCCATAATCTCATCCCACCTCTCATCCATATCCAAGTCCTCAGGTTCCCTTTTGACTTGGACACGAGATGTGCTGTATCTTGGTAGTTTGGCGATATCACTCATCCACCCGTCGACTACCTTATCAACCTGACTTTGGTGGTTGCCGAGGCATAGCGTGTGCCTCGCGAGCTTATACAGTTGCACTTGAACTGAAGAGCTATGTGGGCTTAGGTATTTGAGGTCCTCTAGGATGTTGAACGCGGAGGCGCGATTGGCGGCGTTGATATGGGTTTTGCAGCCGCGGTGTTTGCTATAAGCGTAACCGACGCAGGTGAGGGAGCCGCGGTGGCCGTGGTTTATGATGTTGAGAGTGGTCTCGGGGTCCCATTTAGGGGCGGAGTGGAGGCCCATTTTGGGGGCGAGGATAAGGGTATGACTGAACGTGAAAGAGGAACACCGGGATTCCAAGAAGATACACACGACTAGGAAAATGACTTCTCTGAAATAAAGAACACTCAAAGCACTACTTGTGACTGTACTTGCCCAGCGAAAGACCCATCATATAAACCCCACCCCGACTCGCAGTGGGAGACTGCATGAACCCACAGCCGCTAGTCTCACAGCCACCTCACAGCACCTCCACTGCAACTGCATGACAGGTTGTTACAGGGGCCGCATAGTACCTGTCACAAGCCTTGCAGGGGAGAGGCGAGGCGGAGTTACCGCAGCCCGAAACGCATGAGGTTTGCCCAGCGGTCGGCGCTTATCGCGTGCGGCACAGCACTTGGACCCCTCACCCCACACGGACATTGGACCCGCTAATTTGGGAATCTGTATGAGCTTCTGTTTTCGTGTTAGTGGGTGGAATGCTAAGCCACGATGGTTAGAAAGGTGGTATGGGGGGCAGTGGGAGTGTGCCGACTTAAGTCTAGAGGTGAAGGCTGAGGAGGCTCGGCACGGGTTCCTGCACTTCCGGTATGAGGCAGGCGGGAAAATGAAGCAACCAGAGAGACGATTGAGGCCATAGGGTAAGGTTTCAATGGTATTGGGAAAGAAAACGACGTCACGGCTAGTACGTGCACGTATGCAACGTCGAGTAGAGATCTTTCAAGTTATGAATATCCTATGAATGAGAAGAAATATGACTGAAAATGGATAATTAAACACCGCTATGTGTATAGAAAATGTGGTTCCTAACGAAAATACGACTCAAATAGAATGAGCATCTGTTTTAGCGGCGCCTCTCTAGGCGGCTCTTATCACGTCTTTTTCTTTTGTGCTTCAGATCTTAACTTGATTGCTGTGCGAGCAACCGTACTGAACTTGTCCGCAGTATTTGCATCCGTAATAGCGTCGAACCAAAGTGGTATCTTATCAGGATGCCAATTTTTACATTCCTGCGCCATGAAATTGTACATCCGACCAGCATTTTCCGGGTCAGGCGTCGCCTTGCGGAAGAAGTCCTCGACGTTCTTTTCGTTCACATCCTCAAAGTCGCCCGAGAAAACTGGCCATGGAATGGTCCGACGCAATTCGATCGTTCGGCGAAGCTCGTCCTGCAGATGAGATTAGCTCATATTGTAGAAATTGAGAGAAGGGTAAAAACTGTACTGATGCAGCTCTGGAATCATTCCCTTTGACATCTTTCCATCGCTTTTCATATCGTGACCAAAATTCACTCATCCATCTTTTTTCCACTCCGGCCTTCTCCTTGATCAATTTCGCTTTCTCCTTCTTCCAGACCTCTTTTTCTTTCTCCAAACCGTCCCCTTTAAGGACCAGGAGCTCCAACTGTTTCTTTTCCCAAAGCAGTTGGTCATTCTTATCGGCTAATTGTTCATTTTTCCTATCCAACTGCTCGTTGCTTTTGGCCAATCCCTCCATCTCTTGTCTTGTACGTGCCGCTTCTTCCGTCGCTTTTCCCAACAAACGGATGTACTCCGATGTCATCCTTTCGTGCTCCTTATGTAGCTCCTCCTTCTCCCTTAGTAGCGTGTCGTGAAACTCATGTAGTTGTACGCAATCCGTGGATAGATCCTGATTTTTCTTGAGTAGCTCCTTCTTCCCCCTTACTAGCGTGTCGTGAAATTCATGCAGTTCTTCGTTTTCCTTGGAGATGTCTTGGATCTTCTTGAGCAGCTCCTCGTTCCTCTTGGCCAGCTTGTCCATCGCTTCTCCTGTAGTTTCTATTTCTCGACAAATGAGACGAATTGTTGTATCCCGCTGCTTCGTCTCCTCTGCATGCCGTTCCTCTTTTTGTTTTTGCTTTCTTTCTTGCTCAAGTCGCTCCCTCTCAATCCCCTCTTTCTCCCTTTCAAGCATTTCTTCTTCCCTCTGCTTTCGTGCCTCTTCCTCCTGTGACTCACTTTCCTTTTCACGCTGGCCCTTCTCAGTCCTCTCTTTTTCTAGTGCCAGCTTCAAGGTCGCAGTCACATCCTTCGTGTCCATCACCGTGCGCCAAAGCTGATCCATCGTGCTTTGCTCTGGGCTCAAGTCCCATTGCTCCTTACCTCGTGGACCCCTCATTTTCAGTCCCTCGAGCAAATATTGCATCTCCATGAGTTGACGCGTGACATGTGACACTGTATCCTCTTTTGTTGGATCTTGATTTTGAGGGCTCGCCGGGTCTTCTGCTGGTTTCTTCTCTTCCGCCGCCGCTTCGCCATTCTCTTCTTCCCCCGTTAGACCACCGTCTTCCGTCAAAACCTGCTCTTTCGCAGAATCTTCCTCTTGCATAGACCTTTGCTTTTCCTTAGACTCATGTCCTTCTATTAACCGGTCAATATCCTTCCTCCACTTATCCAGAAGCATGCTCTGAAAGTCGGCATGCGTGAGACAAAGCATGACTTCTGAAAGTTCATACAGGCAAACCGAGGTCTTGGCAAGCAGCGGACTGAGCTTTCCTATCGCCCATAGGCAGTATTTTATCTCAGTAGCGGCAGAAAATACCATACGATCACACCGCCTGCCTTTATCGCCTGCAAGATGGGCCATGCAAGTCAAATAATTCCTGTCAGGATTTTTGATGCGAAGTGTGACTTCCGGATCCCAATGGGGCCATTCTGGCGCAATATGAGACGAAGATGGTGGATTGTTCCCGCTCGTGTCGCCGGCCGGGGGAGGTGGAGGGGGAGGCGAGCAGATTGTCTCGGACCCAAAAAGGAACACTTTCTCCGGGTGGTAGTTGACTTTTTTATTGAAAACGAAGTCGCTGGGGTGGAGGTCGCCAGGCTTGAATTGACCAGGCAGTTCGGATGAGGAGTAAAAGGAGCTGGAAAGGCGCGGCTTGATATAGGGATCCTCGCAGGCGAAGAGAGACATTTTGGGTTATAAGGTTTTGATTTGGAAGTAATAGCCACGAAAGAGCTACGTTTACCTGTAGGTTGTTTGCAGGTATATGCTCGATGTATAAAGTCTGCCTACCCCACGTGTAGCGGGAGGGGGCGGGTATTAGGAACTTTCAGCCGCAGTCTGAGATCTGCCTTTTACGCTCACCATCAGGTTTCTACCCAATTTGAACATATTGACCTATCTAAGCAGGAATAGCGGCCAGGGGTGTGAAGCTGAGGCGTTGGTATTTGAAACATTTGACGCTTGCTCCTGCGTGCGGCACAGCAGCCTCGCACGTTCGCGACACAGATGGTCAAGAAAAAGTGACTTTGGTAGTGAAGAACCATTTACCGTTTCCATTCTGCTAGTCGCAAGGCTGAAGCACGAGGCTTGCAGGAATTGTTTGAAAGACCTGTGGGTAGTCTCAGAGATATGACGGTTTGGTCGGTTGGTAGGGGTGCATCGTTTGGAAAAAGCGTCCATCAGTCTACCGGAGATGCAACATTTGCAAGCCATCAAGTCAAGACTGTTCTGAAGAGAATACGTGCATGCCATCTGAGATCAAGTGCGCGGGAATTGCGTCGACTTTACCTTTCTTTTGCGCAGCCTCATAATCCGTAGTACCGCCCCAGAGGCATCGCAGTCCAAGCGCTGAAGACGTAAGTGCCGTAGAACTTCAGATCAGACCTGTTCCAATAAGTAACATCTTTATGCTACCTGAGATCAGTGCTTGCGAATCGGACTGGCTATACCGCTCCCTTTGCACGTTCTCAAAATCTATCGACGCCGCTCTAGAGACATTGAAGTCCGAGCTCTCAAGATATATCGTTTTTGCACCTTTAAATCAGGAAGATCATATCTTGATTATTGGCATGGTGCTAACGTGCGTGAGGCACCTCTAAAGATAACATAATTCGAGGGTGGGGGTTGTACCATGCCCGAGCCTGCAAATTAGGGGGCCGCGTTCGCAGACTCTCAGCGAGGCTTTCGGGAGTGACAGGCTCCAAGAAGAATGGACAAACGAGAAACAATAGGGTATTCGAGAGCCGAGTGGAGATTATTGATGACAATGGTGGGATATTGAACATATTTGATAGAGAAGTTGCCCGCTGAAACTCAGAATAGAAACCTGGCTAGAAGTCGCACCACGTGACTCAGAAAACTTGCACGAAGATAGTCTTAATTAATCCAGTTCCCGTCCTTTTCATACTTTGGTTTTCTAAGGTCTTTTCGGCTGTTGTAGCAGGTCAGAAAATGAATGAAGATTGGGTAGTTAGTCACGAGAGGGGGTCGGAGAGAAGGTCGGCCAAGCGGAGAGAGCTTTCCACTGCAGGGTCTTTGAAGAGCTTCAGCTGTTGGTCAACAACCGCCAGACCCCCTTCACAAACAATCACCCATCATGGTTCCTCGGATCGTCAAGTTCACGGCCGGCTTCGTGGGCGGCACGGCTGCAGAAGCCGCTTTCATCGCCCTCGGCTGGAAATACTACACCAAAGACACAAAATTCGTTCCCTTCACCAGCTCCTCGGCCGACTTCACCTCCCCGATCGCAAAGAAGCTCAACCCCTTCTCGAACCCGCCTCTCTGCATTGATCACGCTGTGCGAACTGTGCCGCTTTCCCAATTGCGCACGACAGACGAAAAAGAGCTCACAACGGACTTTTGCCGAGGAGTATGGTCGGGACCTGGGTTCGCATTACAACGAATCTATCTCGCGAGGAAATACAAAGCCTTGAGTGGACGGGAAAAGCACCTCTGGGAGAAGGATGAGCTGAAGATTTCGGAGTATCCTGTGGGGACGGTCCTAGTGGATCACTTCGAGGTGGTGGATAGGACCCCGAACAAGGTTCGTACCAGCTATACGCTTTCTCTCTCACACTCCTACATGCTGCTTGGGCTAGGTCTATGGGCTTCTGAGAAACAATTAAGCTAACAGAGCCGTGTGTATAGGTCACGGTGCGATGTGGAGATTCCCCGCTCATAAGAGAACCCAGGCCTAGCGATGGCTTGTTCACAATTGAGGTCACAAAGGACGAGGCAAACCAAACTGCGACGTTCCATCTCAAAAGCATATTCGTGAACACATCGGCCGACGGCAAGAACGCAGAACCATTGCCGCCTCGATTCATCTGGGCGCACAAGGAGTACACGAAGCTGTGGATGGAAACCAGCGTCCGGAAGCTCTTGAAGTAGGCATATCTGGCATACATAGGTGGTCTTGAATGCTGCGCCTCGAAACTGCGCGATGCACGACTGCAACACTCTGCTACGTTCACGGTCTCGGCTTGGCTATTCACTCGGGTGGTATATCTTCGCAAGCAGCCGGCGGGTGTAGCTGCATCCGGTCTACTGCACGCCATCTGCACGGACAGATAAGCCCAAAAATAGTGATTCGTCACGTCGGCCACGACCCTGCCAGCCTGTACCCACTATTGCGCGAACCCTCTCACGACTGACGCGTCGCATCTGTTCCGGAACGTCGTTACCCCTCCGACTCTGCCTTGCTGGCTGTGAGGCCATCGAATAAGCCGCGTATGCGCATGTGCAATGCGCCCGCTTGGAAGACTCTTCCCCTGGCCATTACGAGCGACATTCCTCCTTATATCCTGTAGATACATCAAAGCACGCAACTTTTACCCTTGACTTGCCCATCTGGCTTTGCTCTTCACTCGCTTTTGTCGCTCCGCAAATATCTTATCGTGAACATTCCAATCGTTTTCCCTCAACAAGTCGAGTAACAGGTTACTCTCGCGTTTGCAGCGTTCGGCAATATGTATGAAAACAGTTCCAATATACGTCTGACCGAAGCGCCTCCGCCATATGAAGACATAAAATCTCCGGGCTCTCCCTCCAAAGCCAACCCTAAGTACTGGGGTCGGAAAGTATGGATTGGCGTCGCTGTTGGCGCTATTGTTATACTCATTGCAGTAATCGTCGGAGCTGTGCTTGGCGTTCGGGCGAATGCGTACCCAAATTATAGCAAATTGACCTATTCACTAGCAGACGACTGTTAGTACTATCCCTTGCTTGGCGTTTCGTCTTTACTAAACCAACACAGACTCGGGAACTGGGTTCTTCGATAACTTTGATTATTTTACTGGTTATGATCCTTCGAGCGGATTCGTACAGTACGTATTGCAACCACATATTGCCAATGCACTGGAAGCTAATGGACTGCTGTCAGTTACGTCGATTCCGCAGGCTCCCAATCCCTTAACCTCACCTATGCCTCCTCCTCCACCGCTATCCTCCGCGTCGACACTTCCGACACTGACGCCAGCACCGGCCGCAAATCCGTGCGCATCACCTCGAAGAAGCAGTACTCCTCTGGCCTCTTCGTTTTCGATATCGTCAACACCCCATACGGCTGTAGCACGTGGCCCGCCCTTTGGCTCTCCGATGCTTCCAATTGGCCGACCAACGGAGAGATTGATGTGGTCGGTACGTAAATAACTTCATTTACACGTGTCATGTTTCTTGGCTGACCTCACTCCAGAAGCGGTGAATGGCGCCACGAGCGGGAATCAGGTTACCCTGCATACGACCAAAGGCTGCGAAATGGACCGCAAGCGCAAAGAAACCGGCAAGGTCCTCCACAAAAACTGCTACAACGGCACCAATAGCAACGCAGGCTGCGGCGTGCAAGGCGCCGAGGATACCTTCGGACAGGCCTTCAATACGAATGGTGGCGGCGTGTACGCAATGGAGTGGCGCTCGGCGGGTATCCGCGTGTGGTTCTTTGCGCGCTCGAAAATCCCCTCAGATATCACTACCGGCTCGTCGCCCGACCCTTCGTCGTGGGGTACTGCGTTGGCGGATTTCCCGAACACGGATTGCAGCATCTCAAGCCACTTCAGGAATCAGAGCATCATTGCGAATATTGATCTTTGTGGCGCTTGGGCGGGCAGCACCGAGGTGTATAGTACCCAGGACGGGTGTCCGGGGACATGCACGGATTTTGTGACGACGAATGCGACGGCGTTTGAGACGGCGTTTTGGGAGTGGAATAGTTGGAAGGTTTATACTGCTGCTTGAGAGTACAGTGGCCTTTAATTGAATGGAGCTGTAGAATGATGTTCGGACCATGTGGAGGATCTTATAATGTCTTTTTGATACCCGGAGTAATGGGCGGCTAGGCATGGCATGGTAACATCCAATCGTTTTAAAACAATCCTTGGGTATATATCTCGAAATCTCATATTATTATAGCAATCTCAGAAATATCATTAGAGGTTCAACTTCTTGTCTAACCCTTTTCATATCGTTGGTCGCATTTCTCGTATCCATATCGAGTTCCTCTCTTCAATCAATATTGATTGGCTCTTCTCAAACGTCCTCGTTCAAATCTGCCTCGCGAGCTTGCGGGGTCGTTCCGAACCATGCGAGCTAAGAAAACCTCAATAAGCTCGGCAATCACCTATTTCCTACCTCTGCTCTCAGCCAACATCTTCAACACATTCTCCTTGTCCATAAGCATGAGACTCGCTCCATAATGTCTATCTGCAACGGGGCATGCCTGCTGCTCATTCCTCTGCTACTCATATGCATCGCAACCCTTCTCTGGACCAACACCACACCATCAACCCATCACTTCTCCCGCCGCAAATGGGTCCAACCCACCGGCTTCCCCGGCAACCCCGACATCTACGGCCTCGGGCATCCGCGTCGGCTACTACACCCAAGCCCTCTCCGTGTGGGCCGCCGACCTCTGGGTGCCCTCCGAAGCCTCCTTCCTGGACAACATCAACGTCCTTTTCATCATCGCTATGCTAATCGGCATCGGCTTCGTGTCCCGGGATCCTGCGACTACCTACGCCGTTGAGCCGTACATGCTGCTGCAGATCACCTACTGCATTGCGTACGTTGGCACGAACGAGTTTCGGAGTGCGGATGCCAGCTATTGGGTGTTGAGGGATTTGAGCTTTCTGGGGCTCGATGGGTACAGTTTCTATTTCTGGTGGAGTGGGCTCGATCAGATGATGCCGACGCCCGGGCCGGAGGGGGCGGTGACGAATGTGTGGTGGCTTACGCAGGCGGACCTTTATGGGTGGGTTAGGGTGGCTGCGAAGGTGGCTGTGGTGGGATTTCTTGTGTTTAGAGGGATGAGGCTGGCGTTTACGTTGAATTATGCATGTGAATGGTGGAAGTTTCGGAGGGCGACGACGAGGCAGTTTTGGAGGGAATTAAAGGAGGATTTGGGGAGGGAGTTGAGGGCAAAGAAGGTTGATAGGACCAGTAAGAAAGGAATGGAGGAGGGAGTAAAAGAGAAGGAGACCTACCTCGCCATTCCGGATATTGAGACTACTGGACTGCCTGTGGATGGAGACGATATTAGGCCACGGCGTACCAGCCATCGACGGTGTAGGTCCTTGACCACCATCCGAAGTCAGAGCGATTTCACGTCACGCTCTCCCTCACCTATCCGGTTCAATATTTCCCTCCACGTTCCGACACCTAGCACCGAAAGCCACTCTTCACACGTCAATAGTTCAAACAGTCCCGGGCCAATATGCGATACCTTCGGCGGCCCCTGGACCCGCACCCCAGGATTACCAACTCAAATCCCAACCTTCACAGAGCTCTACACAATCGAAAACTATCTCTATAGGCTCCTCCCGCACCTCCACCCCTCCTCACCAGCCTTTTCGACCCCGTACTTCCTCAGCGAGCCCCTTCGCCTCGCCCACCTCACAACCCTACTCTACTACAACTCCCTCACTACGCCAGAGCCTCTAGCTTGGTATCGCCCGCCTATCGTTCTTTTTCACACCCTTCGCCGCGCCTACCGCAACCACCCACCCGCTTTCCACTTCCGCCTTCTCACCGAGTTACATCTCGCGCACGTTCCAGCGCCGCGTTGTTCCAAAGTTACCTTTATCCTTGGCCCGGTTCTCAGTTTACTGGTAGTTAGTTTGCTGGTTATTGCGGGCGAGTTGACCATTCAGTGGAATGGGATTAAGGGCGTGCAGGGGCTAGGGAGTGTGGGTCAACTTGTACCGGCGGTTATAGGAGTAGGTGGGCTGTTCAGGGTTGGGTGGGGCGTTGGACGCCAGGTTCTAGGGCTGAGGGATCGAGGGAGGAGAGTATGGCATGGCGGCTATGAGGGGAACAGGGACAGGAGAGAAGTTGAGGGCGCTGCAGAGGTGTATTTTCGGATTAAGGAGGAATTAGAGAGGAGGGGACGTAAGAGAGCAGAAGTCTGATTCTAAGTGAGTGTTGAACTTGTATTTATCATTCGCAACAGTTGTCTCTGAAGTTTCACGTAGGCCTTAAAATTAACGGCATAGGTGCAGTACGTCTTTAATCTCAACGAACATCAGAGAGTTAACTAAATTAGCAGAGTTCTAGCGAAGACTAGAGCAAATGATTTCTAGTGATTACGTTCTGGGTCCTTAGCAAGACATGTGAGGTAGAGGAACCTTGCCCTTTCGGAACGAAGACCCAAGGCTTCCCCGGACCCCGCAAACTGCACCTGTGTACCCCAGACGTCGATCCATCGCTTCCAGTGAAGGACTCAGTTATGGCTCGTGGGACTTTAAGGACTTCGAGTTTCGCTCGGCTTGTTACTGCATTCGATCTCTCCCTGCATGATGCCGCATAGGCCGTGGACCTGGAACTAGCCATTGGCCATATCATATACAAGTAGTTTCGGATGCCGGAGGCTACTTTTGTACTCACTCCGCTCTCATCGGGCCTGACACCATCGGGGTGAAGTATAAGATGCGGTATTTGGGTTGCCATTATGTTTCCAAGTGTACGGATTGGCATCAATTGGCTCCCTAGTCTCTCAACCAAATCACATTTGAGGCCCGTATTTTCCACCATGAGAATCTCTCTACTCCTCACTATCTTTTCCAGTCTCTCATCAGCCACTGCCTTGGTCGGCCCCTCCCCACCTCTCTACTTCAAACCCACCACAAGAGTCATCCCTCCCCACCCCGTTGATGGCGAAACCAGCTTCATAGACACCCACCGCAACGGCCCCTTCGATGGGCCCCACACCGATCTCATCAACTCCACCGCCATCGAGTGGTGGTACTTCGATGCCTCCTCCATGGAAGGCGAGCAAGCCATCGCCGTGTGGTGGACGACGCCCAACCCCGCTGCCATCGGCCTCAACTTCACCAGCTCCAACTGGTTCATTTTCCACTCGAGATTCAGAGACGGAACGTCGTACGATACGTTCATCCCGGCGGATGAGGTGATTATCAAGACGACGGGGGATGGGAGTTCGGGGTTGTATACCGGGGCGGGGTCTGGGTGGAGTGGGACGCCGGATATGAGCCATTATTCTATGAGCTTTGATATCCAGGATGAGGGGATTAGGGGGGAGGTGCAGATCATGAGGGTAGATATACGCCCTTGAAGTATTGGGCATCGTGCTGACCTACCAATCAAGATAGTCCCCTCTCGTAGTGCAAAGCGTCCCGCCACCGACCTCGACGAAGACATGCGCAACATCGGCGCCCTAGGCTGGGCTCTCGCGGTCCCAGGCGGCGACGCGACTGCCTACGTCCAGGTCGGCGAGAAAACCATCTCCTTCGACGAAGGCAGCGGATACCACGACCACGTAAGCTCGTACCCCCAACCCCCCTCCCTCTCGTCCTCTACATGCTAACAACTCTCAGAACTGGGGCATCGGCCTCGCTGACTTCCACAACTGGTACGCCATCCACGGCCGCTTCGGCCTGTATACCTTCACCGCCATCGAAACCCTGCTGCAAGCTCCCTCTTCCCCAGATATCAACTCCCCCACTACTTTCGGCCAAACCTGGCTCGACTATAACGGCACCACCCTCGTTGAGACCCTCGACCCCTCCGCCGTGCGCATCCGCCCCTGGGGCAATGGTGCGGAGTACCCACCGAAGGGGTACTATCCGAACCCGCTAGGCGCGGTTATCACGATAGATGCGGGCGAACATGGGGTGTTTGAGTTGAATGTGACGAGTAAGACGAGTAGCCCGAGGGTGCCCATGGGGGTGGGTTTGGGGAAGTGGTTTGGAACTGTGAAGGGGAGCGTAAGGGGTGGGAAGGTGAGTGAGGGGCCCGCGATGTTTGAGTGGTTGGATTTGGATTTGGAACCGGGGGTGGAGGAGGGGTTGGTCGTGCAGGGGGGAGCTCTAAGGAGAGATGAGGGGGTAATGAAGGATGGAGTTTGGAGTAGAGACATGGAAAAGAAGAGGGGGTGGGTGGAAGGCTGAGTCAGCGATGGGATGGAAATTGGTAGGATGTCTTGAGAGCTTATTCAACCATTGCCCGAAATGTTCCCCTTCGATTTATGCTGGGTGGAAGGATCAAGCACCAAGATAAGGATTTCGTTCGCATGTGTGGGCGTGTGAGTGTAGGGAATCAAACCCAAGGAGGAACCCCAGAATGGCTGTCTGAAACATCTCCATCACTGGTAATCACCACCACTCCCACACAAACATGCCAAACACTAGTAAACCTCCACATAACCGCCACTATGCTCGACTGTTGTGTCGCCGCATCCGCATCCGCATAACGTAAAGGTGCGCGGCATCATTGCTACCGGTAAGATAATGCACGAAACACCACACGCCTCCACTAGCTCCATAGATAACCACCCAGCCATTATAGCATCGCACGAATCTAGTTTAAAGGATCTCCCACCATGAATTAGTTACAGCAGCCTGGTTTCTCCCAAAAGCCCTATTCATGTCGCTTTTCTAAGAGAGGGAAGGAAGATCTAGGGAGACGTTTAAGTAGGAGGGCATTTAAGGGTGGCACCTCAATAACAGATTTTTGAATGCCAGGTAGACGTAAATTAGGGTATTGCACGTGCTAAGTTGCGACCACGTATGTAGTAGATTGCGGAAGGATAGGAGAAGAGAGAATAGGAAGCATATAGGCTTAGGGTGGAAAAAGCCCGAAGGCCCTTCACACCGCTTACTGAAATCCTGCTCCCCTCTTTTTAGAGGTTTAATAGTATGTGAAGTAATTAGGAACAAATCCTGCAAAGTATCTCCTCCAATAAACGCAGCTGCTCAGCGTGCATAGACCTATGACATCGCCAATTAAGTAGACACGGTGCACAATAGAGCAGATGAAAACAATAGTTGGATATTGGGAAATCTGGAGGCCTCAGGTGAAGATCGCGAAGTGCGGCATTGCATGAAGTACTGCCAAGATACGCCAACCGAAAAAAAAGGGGGCTGAATAAGGCTGAAGATGTACCAGGCGAAGAGTGTGTCGCATGATTCGGATGAAAGAATTATTTCGTCTGAAATGTACATACAATTGAATACGCTAGGAAATGCTGAAGTGGAAGGAGGCGGTTTCGAACGAAACGGCTATTCTATTTCACCGCAGATGAGATTTACGCTAGGACTCAAGGCTACAATGGGGCTACCTGAGCGGGCTGCCGCCCTCCCTGCAAGTTTTAGGCTGTAGTATAGTCGTACCCTACGAAAATACTGTGGATACGACTAAAATGCCACCCAAAACTTTGCAGGGAGGGCGGCAGCCCGCTCAGGTAGCCCACTTGTAGCCGTT
This sequence comes from Mytilinidion resinicola, assembly GCF_010093595.1. Taxonomy (NCBI): domain Eukaryota; kingdom Fungi; phylum Ascomycota; class Dothideomycetes; order Mytilinidiales; family Mytilinidiaceae; genus Mytilinidion; species Mytilinidion resinicola. The sequence continues at coordinate 300,057 of NW_022985457.1, read as the reverse complement.
GCAGAAGGGTCTTAATGAGATAGCCGAAATGGTCACGTGATGGACTACAATGTCGTCAGAAATTAAAACTGAATACTCTCTTCCTCCACACAAGGGCAGCGTATTTTACTTCGTGGATCTCCAAAAGCCAAAAGAAACCCTTCTCAGCTAGTATGTAACATTGCGTTACTCATTTTAGCCTAGTTGATGTGATTGATCGCAGGGATCATAAATCTCCGACAAAGGCTCCGAATAGTCTCCGTTCACCATATTATAAGAAGACGCTGCTGTAACCTGTCGGCAGCCAAAACCAAATTCTACTTTGATTGTCTCACCGTCAATTAGGGTCATATTTTGTAGTCACCTCCCTTCACTCCCGCCATGGCCTTCGAACAGAAAGGCGACGACTGGAGCGCGAACGCCAAATCATACAACGCTCTTCCTCAGGATGACGAGTCTCCGATCACTCGTCCGAGCATGGTGCTTGTCAAGACACTCAACCACGCCCTCCCAATCGCCGAAGCAACCGCCATCCTAGACGTCGGCTGCGGCCCAGGAACGACCATCGGCATGCTGATACGACAGCTGGGTTCGCAGATCCCTCCGAATGCGCGCCTCATCGCGTCGGACTTCAGCGCGGGCATGATCGAGCAGCTCGAAGAACGTAAGAAGACGGCAACAGATCCGCTCTGGAACCGAATCGAACCACTGGTATCGAATGCAGAAGATCTAGCCGGCATTTATGACTCTTCAATCAGCCATGTCATGGGCAGTCTGGTCTACAACCTCATTCCCGACAGCCAAAAAGCTCTTGAAGCGGCATATCGCGTGCTCAAGCCCGGTGGTGTAGCTTGCATGTGCACCTGGGTAACTCTTGAATGGATGGACCTCATGAAGCTAGCCGCAGAGAATACAAAAGGCAACACGGCACCTGCTTCGTTGTTTCCAGAGCCGTGGTTGAGCGTGGAGGGTATCAAGAAGAAATTCGAGGAGGCTGGGTTCAACGACAGCACTTTTGAGACCCAGGAGGCGTTCATGGCTATCGACGACCCTGCTCCATACTTCAATGGGTTTGTAAGAGCGAAGAATCCGGCTGCGAACCTCTACATTGGAGGCTATACGGAGGAGGAGCTTGATCGGTTCGAGGAAGAATGGATTAGGCTGGCTTTTGAGCGGCATCCAAAGAGTCCGAAGAAGCTGAAGGGCATTTTCGTTGTCTCGACGGGGAGGAAGTGATAACTTTGGGACGCGATTCTTGATACGGGTATATACTAGAATGCGGAGGGAGGATCAGTTATATGGGTCGCGTGGGAGCACTGCTTCCGCGCCATTCCATTAATAAGTTCTAGTAAAAACACAGTCAATGGAAATAACTCATACAAACACTATTAAAAGGCGTGATGAAGAACGAATTAGATACCTACTTTGGAGCATTAAAAAAGGGGCGTAGGTCACGGGAACGCGCGTTGAAACTAGCGTGCGCCACAAGGGCCTAGCACATTTGGACTCACCGCCGCTCCCAACCTTATTTCCACTGCATCGTCAATCATCACCGGAGCACTATTTCCCAGATGCCATATTGTGCCTAAAGGGCATGTTCTGGTCTTCCTAGGCTCGTTTCTAGGTCATTTTCTTCCTGCTACCCCCTCCGCAATCATGGGCGACGTCCCCGGCTCTTCTCTCCCAGATCGGTCCAAGCAGAAGACTGATGTGAACGACCATCGCGAACGTGGGAACGCGCTTTACAAGAGTGGTAAACTTATCCAAGGTACTGTTCACCCTCTCTTTATTTCGTTTCCTTGCCGCCTCTATTCTTACGGATTTTTGTCAGCGATCGACGCGTACAAGAAAGCATGTACTGCCAGTCCCGAAGATGCGCGACGTCTATCCAATTTGAGCGCCACGTATTTTGAAATTGGCGAGTATGACAATTCAATCAAGCCAGCAGAGGCTGCTATCAAGCTTCTGAAGTCTCCGGATGACCCTCTGCGAGTTAGGCTCCAGACAAGAATATCCAAGGCTCATATGCATTGCTGCCGATGGAAAGAAGCTGAGGAAGCAAGTCGCAAACTTGGGGCTACGGATGACGATGAGTTTAATTCTGCCTTGAAACATGCCATTCGGCTTGAGAGAGATATCGAGACGAAAGCGCCGCAAGGCATGTTCACCTACGTATCAAATGTTACTCAACTCGTACCACGCTATATGCCCTCGATGTGAGCAGAATATGTTTTTTTCGAAAAGCACGAATCAGTACTTTATATTTACGTTTGGATCGAGCAATTGACATCAACGTCGAGAGAGGGTGTACGGAACTTGATCATGTCATTCCACCGACACACCTAGGCTGTCCCAACCGGAATATTACAATGTTGACCACGATGACTGCTCACCCCTGTTGGACCCTGCTGTCATGATGAATCCACCTTTCAAGGAAACGCTCACGGCTATGTTTGGAGGCATCGGAGACGCAAGACACCTTTACACAACCATTGCAGCCGTCGCGTCGTGGGAAGACCAAATGAAAGAAATGCTACGCATACCGAAGTATCATTTCACTTGTGTCCCTTTGAAAGCTCCCACTATGGCTAGGTTGCTCGTCATGCTGCTCTTGGTACATCGGTTACCTGCAAATACGACTTCCGACGCTGCACAGAAAATCAATTCCGCGGCATTCCACATTTTTGTTGCGCCCATAATGCCACTTTATGCGCACCAAGAGCTACAAAAGACCATCACTTTGGCAGTTGATATTCTGGAAGGTCGTTGGACCGCACCCAAGTGGATCACTATATATGAGCTCGACAGACCAGCTATACTCAACGCCCTCAAATCCTGGCAACAGAAGACTGCCGCAGCGTGGCCAACTGCAAAAATGGCTTTACTTGCAGCCAAGGACTTTATATCGTGGCCGTTGATGACCCAGTTCCGGAAGGTTGTGAGTTGGATCACCACTGCTATAGTTCTGGCGCGATGCTTCTACCTCCTCGCGCCCTACTCACTGAACGCGAACGCTCTTTCGTCGAGGCATTGAAGCAAAGCGGCAACGGCTCGGAAGAGCCTCAAGCTACTCTTGTCAACTTCTCCGACTATCTCGTACAAAACTGGCAACCAAATGTCACTCCAGTAGACATTGATGCGATTTTCCCGCCTATGGAACCGGATATCTCACACAATCCATTTTGCGTCGTGGGAATGCAGCTGTGCAATGTGCCAACGAAAGAGCTCCATCAGTTATATGACTATTGGAAGGGTTTCTTTATCGAGATTTCCCAAGCTATCTCCACCATGCGCGGCCGGATTGTCATTGAACTCATCGCTGGTGAAGTCACCTAGACTCTGGAGCATTTAAAATACAAAACTCTTGCGCATCGTAGGTCAAAAGCCATAGACTTAGTCGAAACTGCCTCTTACCCTTAGCGATACGACAGAATCCATCTCAGCAATATCCCGTAAGCATTGTCCTCCTCATGGCTTGCTGCTTCATCTTAATGCGATGCGCTGACGGACCGACCATGCAGGACTACATTGGGGGACCGCTCACGAAATTTCTCTACGCGCTTCCAGTGAATGATCCAGATCGCGATCCGTACATCACGTCGAATGTTCTTCGCAATAACCCTGCTTATGGGGGATCAAACAACCTGGATAGGTTCATGAACGAGAATTTGTGTTTGTACGGTTCTGAAAATTTGCTCAAGATGAAAGTAGAAAAGACTCGAAAGTTATTTGAGCCTAAGGATGACGAGGTGGAATTTGGTCTTCAACGCTACACATGCTGGAAGCGCCCAGGCGAAAAAAGGCTACAGTTCTTCGATCTCATGGAGCGCCCAAATCTCGAGAAATGGGTATACTCGCTCTTTTTGAAGATCACGCTGCCATATCCACGGGCCGTCACAGGTTTCAGTTTCCTTATTCTGGTCTTTTCTCCATTCAACGTATCAATCATGTCTAGGTTGCTCATACATCTCTCCGAGATAGGATACCCCGCCCACTGGCTTGCGTCCATACTATCAAGTATTTTGAGTGGAAAAATAATGACTAGAGCACGTCCGCCTCGCTCGTGTCCCCTCTCTATTGCAGAGACAACAGCCAATCGGCCTGTGAGGACTACCACAGCGACACCATTTGTTGAAGATATGCGAATCCAAGCAGCCATCCGGTTACCTCTCATGCCGTTTGGCTTCTATCCTAAATCTACCACATCTGGACGACATCTACCGGTACAAGATCCCCGTCAAGGGCGCAACGGCCTTGGGGTCCGAAGTGCCGCACTTCATTCTTGTGCTCTTCAATAATAATATCTGGCCTGATGGCGAAACCACAAACTTACGACAAGACCTTCTCGACGACGACAATAGCATACAGACTCCTGCAGTCAAGAGGTTTCGAGAGCAAGGAATTGTCGTCACCAGCGTGTTCAAGTTCACCAAAGTGGTTAAAAACAAAGCTAAAGAGGCAGCCCTCTGGATGGATAGGCGCGTCATAGAAAAAGATGTTGGGTGAAGGGACTTGAATGGTTGGTATATGGCGCAATGATGATTGGAGTTCGCAAAGCGAGCCTTGCGACTTGAAGGAGGGGCCCAAAGGGCTAAAGAGAGGAGGATGTTGGATCGACGTGTCTACCAAGAAGGATGTGCCCTGAGCTTGGCGATTCCCGACGAGGGCATCGCTGATCGCAGACGCAAAATAGAGCCGCATAGCTAGGAAGGGTTTCTCTGAATTGCCATTGCTTGCCTATTTCGCCTATAAATAGTTGAACTCCGAGGACCAGCGCTCATCGATTCTCCAGAGCTCCTTCTCTGCCCCGCTATGCTTGCTGACACGCTAAACGGAACCCGGTAAAAGCTATCATCTGCCCCGCATGTTTACGCGTGATATGCAGCATCTCCTACATATTAACGGCGGTTGAGGCGCTACAGCTTGCATATCCGTATCTATAACCATGGTGTTTGCCTAATTTCAACTTCACATTGTTACTTAAACACAGGCTACATCCGACCTCACCATTTTCTCTCCTAGCATTTCCTCTGACTTCAACAATTTCTACACTCTTCACATAAACCGAAGATCAAAAAAAAATTCAAAATGCCTCTCGTCCTCTCCCGCGCCCCCCTGACCGACATCCCCGAAATGATCGGCGTCGAGCTCAAAGCCTTCCGCGCCTCAGGCTACGCCGCCCACGCCGCGCTTTTCGGGCCCTGCAACACGCCCGAGCTGCGCAAAGCCGCCGAGGAGCGCGTCCTCAAGGGCCGGACCGCCAATCCCACGATCCTACAGCTGAAAATCACCGACACGGATACTGGGAAAATAGTAGCGGTGGGTGTATGGGGTATCGTGGTGAATTGGGTAGATGCACCGCAAGGACCCAAGCATTGGGCCACCGCGCCGTACTACGCGGAAGGGAGTGTGGAACGGGAATGCGCGGAGGCGATTTTGGAGGATTTTGTGGCGCGGAGGGAGAGGTATACGCATGGACATGCGCACATGAGTGAGTTTTAGGAATTTGGGGGTTAGGAGTGAGAAATGAGACGCTGATTTTGATTGCAGTTCTACATGACTTGAATACGGATCCGGACTACGAGCGGAGAGGATGTGCGAGCATGCTCATCAAGTACGGGCTAGAGATTGCGGATAGGCTGTTCATTCCGGTCTGGGTTGAATCGTCGCCGATGGCGCTTCCGCTGTATCAACGACATGGCTTTGAGATTGTGGAGGAGGTGAATTTTCCGACGGAGAAGTGGAGGCATGAGTATACGGTGACGTTGAGGAAACCACAGCTAAGCGTGCCGCTTCAGACTTGAGGAATAGCTTCTTAGACGCTTTTGGGGATTTCTCCTGACTCCATCACCGACCCCGGGAGGTCTGCAGTTAAGGTTCTCTGAATAGGACGTTGCAAATAGCGCCCACAGAGGTCCATACCTTCATGGCGTCTTCATTAGACCATCTTACTAAGCTCATGTCCGGTCCTGTCAACTCTTCTTCCACAGTCAAGCTGTGCAGCTTTGGAAAGTGTGTTGCCTTGTGGTAGGCGAACTCCATGATCCATGCGTAAGTCCATGGCTCAAACGCGGCGTTTCCGCTTCGCAGCTTTGCACGTTCCTGGTCGTTGGAGTGGAGTATATTCATTGGTTTTCCAGAGTACGGATTCGTTTTTTGTGCGAAGTACAGCTGAATCGTAATGAAGTTAGCATGCTAATGAACCAGCCGTCACATACCTAGACATTTACATTGACGATTCGAGTACTAGGAGAAGGGTAAGAGTTGACTCACGTTCAGTTTTGTCATGGACCAGGGGAATTGCGCATAAGTTCCGTTACGAGAGTCGTGCGGGACCGGCCTGTTGAAGAAGCAGTGAACTGGAAGCGTGATGCTTTCCAAAGATGAGAACATCTTCAAATCCAGCTTCGTGCCATCACAAAAAGGAGTTGGATGCGAAGTGTGGCTCTGCAAATTGAGTAAGTCGAGGGACACCAGAGTATCTCTTGTCGGAGCCAAGGCATGCTGTAGTTGTGCAGCGGAGAACAAAATGATTCCTGGGCCGGTACTGCGGAATGGACGGGGCATGGAGCCGGTAAGATGTTGTAGGTATGGACACCGCCTGAGCAACGCTTGGAATAGATCAAGCGACGTTCTGGAGTCATTGAGATTCAGTGTTTTAACTCGACAGGACTGTGATATTGACGTTAGATCTGAAGCTCGTTTCGAGTCTTCGAAAGTCTCCCCAGTTCTAATAGAGAAATCAATCAGTTCAACGTTCGGAAGAGACATGCAATCGAAGATCGTCGCAAAGGATACCGTTTCGCGTTGGAAGTTAACCCGACGGAGTTTTTCTAGCTTATTGATTTGGAAGAAGTTGGGAGAGAATGCGAAAAGCTCCCGCAAATCCTCAATATTCGATAATGCGCGCTGGATCTCAAGGTACACGAGGTTCGGGAGTTGTTGAAGCAGCTCGTTTGCCCAAAAGGACGCCAGAGGTTCAAACCCAAGCGTGATCTGGATCTTTCGCACCAGTGCCCTAAGACCTGGTGTCTCTTTCAGTGAGCGCATGAGTAGCCTCAATTTGGGCACATCGGAAGCTGTGATTTGGATGTTCATGGCTTTCACAAGATGTCGTGGCACCAAGGCACCGATCCGTAAACATACGCGAGCTAGTTGAGGGAGAGAGATAGCAGCGGAAGGGTCTCTCTCTTTCATGAGTTGAAGCCATCCGATTATTTCGTGTAGAATATCGTCATTGAGGTCGCTGAACCGAGTCATGTTTCCGATTGGATAGGATTCGGATTGACAGCTGCGGTAGCAACTCGGGTACCTAGGACGTTGGATATCTCTCTGCGCATGCAGAGTGAACTCTAGAGAAGGCGATGTCTGCAGACTTCAAATGAGACGTAATGGATTCAAGAGGTCAAATTTGGAAAAAATCCGAGTCTTATGACAAAATGTTGCCGCCTACGGCACGTCATGCGCAGCGTTTCATATCGGTCGCCTTGTTAAGGCCACCACGTACCTAGGTAAGCTCGAGGACCCGATTGGGCGGCGTATCAACGATCGAACTCTCCAATTGGTGGAAACCTCCTGAACGAAATGTTCCTAAAAATACCCACAGAATCCCATGTCTCCCGCAATGACTCAGCTTGCTGTCCCGTGCCGCACCATTCGACAAGGTTCTCGATCCTTGGGTTGCCTAACGTGTCTTCCTCGACGTTGAGTCTCCACAGTTTGGGGAAACAGCGGTGTTTGTTATGGGCAAACTGTAAGAGCCACTCGTAGGTCTAGGGTTTAAATGCTGCATTGGGTCCTCGGTACTGTCCCGGATATCCACGAATAGTTGACTGCTCGGAGGTGTGACATCGTGTTGCCTTGTAAGAAATCGGGTTCGAAGGGATAACCGGCAATCTGAATCCACAGCGTCCGAATATTTGGGAGTCTTTCTAGTAGCGCATTTGCCGGGCCATGTGCACCGGCCCCATAGTTGTGTCCGAAGATAATGTGAATCTCCCGCACGAAAGCCGCAAACTGTGGATTCTCGACAATAGTACGCTTGAGTAAGGCACAACTTGAGCCTCCTCCTTCCTCGTCCGAGATGGTAATCTCGATAGCTCGGAACATGTACCGTGGTATTATTGCACTGAACCTGTGGCAGAGAAGCCTTAGTTCGGCTAAAAAGCTGGTCATGTTGGTGTTGGCTTCGTCATCATAGCCTGATTGAGTCCATTTGAATATTACATGCAAAATGTCATCATTGAGATCCGAGAATTGAGTCATCGTTGTAAGGAGCGGCGATTCAAAGACGGTGCTGAGATTCGTAGAAGGGTAATGCATGAAAGAAGGTATAGAGAAAGGAACGTTGGATCTTGCGACGACGGCGGCACAGTTTGTGCACAATCTGTCACGTGTCATTTTTGGTAAGATCGTGCTATGCAAGACCTTGCAAGGCGTTTTGTGATAATAGTGTTTGAGAAGAAAAGTTAACCCATAGGAACAGTAGTATGTGTTCATTACCGGGAACTGTGAACGAAGGGCGGAAGTAAAAGCTCACGTGATCTGAAAGACGCGCAGTGAAGAGCTTAGATCCTGGACAGCCTTGCACACCATAGCCAGAACGGAATTCTTTTTATTCTATTCGGACCTTACGTGCACCTTCACATCTGGAGTTTCCCCCATACAAGCTTAATGGGGTTCGTAAACTACTAGCGTTCAAATATCGTATCCAAACTAATCGCGTACAATTACTTCACGCCGCTTGAATGCCTATACGCATGATGAATACTGGAAACGTGGCGTGAGTAATATCACAAGCTGAATCAAAATCGCTATTAACTACCATCAACAGGTCAGTTTCTTCATTAAACCTCCCTATAAGGCTTGATGAATCGCTGCGAAACGAGTCCAGCGACACCTCCACAAATGAGCTTCCCAGAGACAGTTCATGAGCCGGCACGTGCCCCACTAGCCTCGGTATAGGGCAATTGAAGCGAAGCACACCATTCTGAATCTAGCAAGGCTTCGTGGAAGCGAGGCTATTCATCAAGCGGCTCGCGATCACGTGACAGTCACTCATCCGCACCTGATATCCGCACCTCCGATTTTTACCCTCAACCCTCTCCCCACTCCCGCACGGCTAGGTCGGCCACTCCGACTTTGGTCATCTTCCAGACTCCAATCTTGCCGGTTTCGGGAAGATTATGCTCCGGTTTTCGCTCAACTTCAAGAAAACTCTCGGCATAAACGCCACCGTAGCGAGGTCTGGAAGCGCATTACGCTCCACGCTGAGCCGTCCATGCACCGAGTCAGCTTTCTCACTCTCACATGGGGCACGTCCGGGGCCAATGGCGGCATACCCAAGACGCGTTGACCTTCATGGGTGGCATACAGTCGAGGAAGAGTGAACCGTGAAATCTTCGCCGATTGCTCCCAATCGATTCCCATACGACACTTTCACTCACCGCAGCTGGCCTTACCAGTCTCCCAGACGGGTAGAATCCACCAGCCCACTCCTGCGACTCCTTTGACGGTGCCCGGCCGTCACAGTGGGTGGTGGTGACATGATACGATCTCGGAAGTCTTCAACCAACACTTCCGCACTAACGCGGAATGCCCGCAGCTGGCACTCTATCGGTCCTATTGAAACGCATTATTTGTCACCGCTCTTATGCTATTGCGGCCCAGTACTGGCGGGCAGCGTCTTGGAGGGCTACGGCTGGCCTCGTGCCACCGTAGACGAAAATTCAGACACTCGCTCTAGATACTGAGCGACTCCGTATTCTGCGAGCCTTCTCTATAAAAACTACCGTCAGGCGTCTAAGGGTGGCCTGGAGGGCTCTAGACTCCATCCGACCAAGCGACCGGGGAAGCAGAGTGTTCGCGTTGTGGCGAGCATCGGCCAAGTGAAGCTCGTGTCGATGAAGACATCCATCACCCGGGCGAAGTGCTGGCCCGCCTCCCTACTGGCCCTCCGGCTAGCAATCACGCACCTCAGACTGAAAGCGGAAAGTCCAGTGGACATGAGGGCAATGCTACCGTGGCCGTGACGAAGAAGCTCCCGAGATTTGCGTCATCCGGCGCCCATTTCGCCAGAGCGTCGACGAGTATCAAGGACGGAGGAGAGCCCCATCGCCGCACGAGCAGGGCTGCTGAAGTATGCATAGCACTACCACACGCAGCCCATGAAGTGGAGTTACTTCCCTTCGCACCCGCACACTGCCTCCCAGCGCCCGGTTCCGATGTCTACCTACCCGCTGTCCGGGGCAGCCGCCGTGCCACACGTTCTACACGGAGTGCAACACAGACACGGCATACAATGCTCCCCCATCAGGAGAAAAAGCACTCTTCCTCGCACGCAGAGAGTCTCGAATAGGGCTCCACCCCTTCCGCCCAGGACCCAAGGAGCCAGCGCACCAATCCCCGCCCTAAGACCCCAAACCTTGCATATGCACCCACGGCCTAGGTGCAGCAGGTCTCCCTACTCGCGCCAGCCCAAATCCTGCACGCTGAGGACCGCGCCCGGCAGCCCTCTGCGCGCCTCTCTCGCCCGCCCTTCGCCCAACCCCCCGGGGGGGGCACAATACCCAATAGCACCGCCAGCACTGCTGCCCTCACCCACCGGCCGTCAGCCAGGACGTGACGCACCGCGACCCACCCGGCCACCTCATTCGCTGCCCACAAGCGGCCGGCCGCGCTCGCACACAGCTCTGATCTCGGGACTCCCATCTCGCGCGCGTCAGGCTGCTGGCAGTCTGGTTACCTCGCCCGCTGCATTCTCCCCAGCATCCGCGACTCCTCACATGACGGCCGCGACCACCAGCAGTCGAGCGCACCTGCATGTAGTAAAAATCAACGTCGGCCCATGGGCTGCCACGGCCTCGGACGCTCGCCCGCACGCCGCACGCATTGCACACACGAGGCAGAGACTGTCAGGAGTAAGGCACGGAAGGGGTTTGGCATTATGGACTAATTGGCTGAGACTCTAATCGCTGTTGTTTTGGGGCTGCGCTTTGTTTACTGTGTTCATGCTTGCTGCGCCGAGGGCCGTGCTTCGACCGCCCTAGTGGTTGGTGCACAGCAAAACACGCGAGGCCCGGAAAAGGAGGCAAGCGAACGACAACAGATGGTCCTCTTGCATAACGGAGATGCCCACCTAACCTCACTCTCGTCCTTCGAGTCTGCCTTCAGGGCAGCTGCTGCCCGTTAGTGGATGATAGGGTTAGTTGCAATCTATCGGTGAGCGAGCATTGGCTCGGCAGTGCGGTATTTGCCTTCCTGATGCCAGGCAGACAGCGTCAGCGTGACGGCCGGAGTTCTGTTCTAGTCATCTCGCCACCGCAACGTCAAAGCGCTCACTCCATGCTCCTGCTCCGTCCATACGTAACGTCGAATGCGGCGGGGTAACCGGTGAGAGAGCGTCTGATCTTGCCGTGGAAATGCGAGCTTGTGACGCCTTCCTGCGGGTTGGGGGCAGGTAACCCCAGCCCGGACTGCAGTAACAGTGAGGCGGACCGGCGCTGAGAGTTTTGTCCGGCCCATTATTGATTGAAAGGAGGATACCCTGGAAGCGTAGTCTCCCCATAGATCAACCAAACGGTGTCCGCCACGTCAGAGGATCTCCGATGGGGCATGCTCCGGTCGAATCTAGCGTGGTTCTGCATCTCAAATGATTGCCTCGATATGCGATGGCGGACCAGGTGCCGCATGAACTTCGCACCAGCCTGTTATCTAAGAGCAAATGCTTGTCAGCCTGCATGCGAAGCTAGACCCTTCAACAATAGGCGGGACGCGGGTGAACCATGCCGTTGCGCGGGAATTTGATCAGCTGAATGATCACAGAACCGACCGCTCAATGCATCATGCATGTATGTACTCAGGCTAGTGAACCATGCAGACGGTACGTGGCATGACCGGACATCATCTCCTCGAGCGGGTTGCAGCGCCAGCAGATAAGGTGACTGGGCAGCGATGCCTACAGCCAGTGGGGAAGGGTCGAGAATGTTTGTGTCAGCCAAGGAACGCGGAGGATCCGTGTCGAGGAAGGCAAAGGGTGATCGAACGAAGTGGTATCCGTGGAGCTCGAGCCTACGTTTGATTAGCTGGGATGACAAGGGAGATTGACACAGACTCAGCACCGGCAAAGGCTGCTGGAATGCGCCACTTGGACGGCAAGGAATGAATTGCAAGTGAAGCAGCAACAAAAAATCAAACAACTCGAGCCGAGAGGCACGACAAATGTCTCCGGGCACTCTTGACCAATGCTTTGAGGGGAAATGACAGAATCCATGATCGGTGGGCGTGCGGTAACCGTCGTGTAGAGCACCCGCTTTTCAGTCCTCCCATGTTCCGAATTGATGAGGAGGATAACGTGTGAGGCGCCATTGTCCAATCGCTTGCCAGGAACGACCAACGAATGAAGAGGCTTCGGCATCGACCTGGAAGCACGTGACCAGATCTCGGTTCAACAACTTCAACACCCACCAGGGATGGGATGCCCAAAAACACCACAACAAAGCCCCCAAGGCGCCCGGAGTGCTTCGGCTGAAACGATCGGACAAGGACCATGAGGGATTTTCTCCTCGCGAGGAGAAATTACGCGTACGAGGAAGCCACGACGTCGGTGATCCCTAGCAGATGTGATATCTCTTTGCATAGCTGGAACGCCGGCCGCGGCCTAGGGTATCATTGCAGCCGGCCTCCATGGATCCTTTAGCGTCCTTCGAGAGGGATCCGTTGATCATGGCGATATTGTTGGACGCCAGCGAGTGGGGTAGCACCATGCCGACTCATGGACGGACGACGGCTACGTCCCTTGGTCCGCCGACGGCAACGAGCGGGAGCCAGACGTTGTCGAGCTTGTGATGGTCTCTCCGAGACTTTGAGGCATAAATAGCGGCGTCGGTGCCCTCAGGAGTCTCCTCCATCATCTCATCAGCTCCTGACTTTCTCAAAGCTCCACCAGATATCCAGCATCTTCGACCATTGTCCATCTTCTCCGACATCTAGAGCTCCTCCTGTCCAAGCTCTTCCTCATACCACGCTTGAGTAGACATCGATTGTCTCTCACCCAACCGCAGTGTAGGTCATGATGAGGTTCCTACTCTTGAAGTGACCCCTGAGGCTGATCTTTGCGAGCAGTGAAGTCCCTTGTCCAATCGTTCCGAACTACAAGCCCACTCAAGCAACCCGAGGTACGTTGATAAGACCTGTCAGCCAAGCGATTGTCCCATAGGGCTGACACAGACATTGCGCTAGAATCGCTCAGCCCTTGAAACATGTGCTTCTTCGATCAACACCGGTTCGTGTGTGGCGACTGGAAGTGGGGCCACTTCCGCCAGCACTGCAATCGGGAGTATCGCATCGGTGAAACGTGTGGCATGAAGCTCATCATGTCGACGGTCCCGGTGGGCCAGAAGTGCAAGCTGTGCGAGAAGATCGACACCAAGATGCGTCGCCGGGCCGCCGAGGTCGAGCGCATCAACCGATGGCAACGCGAGGGAAACAAGTTCCGTGCTTCCATTGACAAGTCGATGGAGATGATTCACGGTCTTGACGCCGAGATCTATGAGCTTGGGTGCGAGCGGAATAGGAGACTCCAGGGCATCGGCAGCCATGGCTAGGCGGGAGCGCGGGAACGGGTGTCGGAGTATTTTCGTTTCATGTACAACGTTTCGTTCTTCTGCAGTGACTTGGAGTCCACTCATTCTGGAACAGGGGAATTTGGATGATACGGAAAGATTGATGTTGGAAGGTGAAGGAGGAGCAAGGAAAGGGAGAGCGGTACCTCTTACAGTCGCTTGTTTCTCAAGTAGCTCTTCTGTCAGGTCTAATGATGCAACGATTTCAACTACCTCTATGATTGGCCGTGTTGTGAGAGCTGGGACGTAGCCGCTGAGCCGGTGATCGGGGGCTGAAGCCGTCCAATCCGTGACGGTCGCGTAGCCAAAATAGCAGTCCACAGATGATCGCGCACGGCCCCCACAGGAGGCAGCGAGGCGCCCGCTCTGGTGCCCAACGAGCCTGGCAGAGGATTGGAACGCAGTGCGCTATGTGTTGGGGGGTATGCTGCACTGTTCGCTGTCATCGGTGAGGGCGGGAAGGGGTGTGTTGTGGAGAAAAGTGCGGCGGGCGAGATGAGGAGAAGTCGTTTCGCTAAAAGTTCCTGTCACGTGGTGGCGCTAGGTCTGTTCTGGATTCCGCCGAGCTGTCCCCGATGGTCCTTGGCGCTCACCGCTTCATCTCCGGAGAACTTCCTCATTCTCAACGGCATCCCTCTTGTCTTCTCCCATCAATGCCGCGAGATAGGATGCAGCGCTGCGTATATAGCATCTGCGGCTATATAGACTGCATGGCAACGGTGGTATTGTGATGTCTTTCCTTCTGTGTCGCGCCTCCAAGTATGTCTTCATCGCTCTCTACCAGCGTGCTCCATCAAGATCGCGCTGTTCGGATCGTGGGTATGGTGTTGAGTGCGATTTTCGTTCATCCTAGAGTTGTGTCTTTCGCTTGGACAATATCCGTCATCGTTATCGAGCTTTGCCGTACCAGGTTTCGATGTCGTGCTGCGTTCGTGAGGGCTGGGTGGCTCGGTAGGTTCGCTTCCATCTCTTCATCTCTTCCCCTCTCAAAAGAAAGCGCAAGACGCCAAAGGATGGGAGCTCCTCTTAGACGACTCAAAGGAGCAATATCAACCCACAGGGCCAGCAAACTCATTCCACGCACTCTCTCCCACGTGGCGGTCTCTGACTGGTCTGCCCACCCCGTAGATCGCTCCGGTGTCCTCTCCGTCAACCTGGCCCGGCCCTACGTCTTCTGTTAGGATGCGAATCCCTCTACGATCTTGCTTTTTGTCGATGATCGTGATCTCGTGCTCGCCCTCATCTTACCTTTTTCCTTTTCCTCTCCCACCTGCTTGGTGTCTGGACGCGAGCGGCGGCCCTCCCTTTCTTTTAAAGTCTCAGCAACCCCAGCAGCCCAGCCCAACACAGCACATCTCATCTTCTGCAGTCCTCGGCGCTAACTTTGGCCATTGCATTTGACACCTCTGTACGACTTACTGCTGCCGAATCTATGACGTGTACAGGGAAGATGCCAGGTTCAGCGGCGGCGTGCAACCAATAGCCAGCGCGCAGCACCTTCCCTCTCCTCCACCCTCGACAGCGTCAATACGGGCGGCCATTATGCCAGGCGAATACACTCCCTTCACGTGTATTGGGGTGAGACTACATACCTCTCAAACCCTGTCAACGGCTGCCGTTGCCAATAGGACGTATTTGATACCCTTGTATTATTACACTCAAGGCCACCTGCAGAGACTTTCGCCCCACCATGCGTATGAATTGGGCGTACAGCTCTCTCCCATTACGAATATCTCTCCTTCTCACATCCGCGACGCGTTTCAGTCATTACGAGGACTCATTTCCCCAGCTGACCAATCAGAGCGAAGAAGAGAACAACCGTCCTTGTATGGACTGCAAGCCTACCGCCAACAACCCACAACTTCCAATACGCTCCCAAACGAACCACAAGCGCTTGCCTTGCATACAGAACATCCCAGCGGGTCTCAAAATCAATAGGCACACGTACTAGGCTTACCGCCAACAGCCCGACTCTCCACTGGTGACTACCAAACGAACCCAAGCGCTAGCGCTGCGTACAGAGCATTTCGGCACAATTCAAGCTGGTCAGAGCAAAGAGGCGCCGAATCGCTCTTCTACGGATTACGAGTCTACCGCCGACACCCCAGCTTCCACCGCCTGCTACCTAACGAACCCAGGCGCCCAGAGCGCATACAAACCTAGCGCGTCGAGAAACAACTCAGAAAACTCGAAAATGAACATCTGATGTCGCCTTTACAGTCTGCAAGCTGACCACCAAAAAGCTAACGAAGAACAACGACTTCTACCAGCATTGCCACAGTACAATGCGACCAACGCGTCTTACCGGTACCGGCTGACTTCCACCAATAACTACCCAGCAATCCCCCAGGCGCCCACTCCAATATACACAGCATCCCAGCGTGCCTCAAAGCAGGCCAAGATAGCACATGGTTTCCAACGTGCGTCAAAAGGAACTCAGGCGCCCGCACTGCATCCATCGCACCCAGCGCGTCTCAAAACAAGTCAAGAAGCACAACAATTCCATTATGCTACCGCAGCCCCACAACCTCCACCACTCATTGTCCCGAAACCCCCCAGGCGCCAGCACCGACACACCTAACAACCAGCGCGTGGAGAAACAGCGCGAAAAACAACGAATCCAGGCTAATGATGCTGTGAAAAAACTAAGGAAATCCCGCAACGAAGCCGCCACCAACTCCCATCCCTGATCTCGCTCCCCCACCCACCCCCACGTTTTACCTCGACCCATCCTACCTCCTTTTCATTCGCTCGTCCATTCGGTTGTCCACCGGCTCGGCTCGTTCCGTCCCGTACCCTCCCGCCGCTTACCCCCCATACTCCCCCCTAATCCGCAACCAACTGCACTCCATCCAGCTCCACCGCAACCCTCCCATCCGCATCCAAACTACCTCTACACGCTACCGTGATAACAAAGTCCACACTGGCCCCCTCGGCCCCGTGCCCGCTTTCAAAAACCGCCCGACTCGTTTCCCAAAGTATCGCCGACTCCGCAGTCGGCTGCACACTCAGCACCACCTCGCTCCCCACCTTAAACGCCACCGTACACGCCCCATTCTTCGGCGCCTGCCGGTAACTCGCATAGAGGCTGTATGTCGTATCCGGGCACAGCGTCACAGGCTGATACACGTCCAGAGTCGCGTTCGACGTCGTGCTAGTCACGCGCGCGACGTACGAGCCGTTCAACCCGGGTGCCCCGCGGCGGCGGAAGGAAGTGAGGTAGGCGTCCGGGCCCTTGGGCACGGAGTCCCAGCCGAGCGGGATGAAGCGGGCGTCGGGCTGCTCGAAGTCGCTGTTGAAGAGGGCGTTGGTGCTCTTACTGTCGCAGGCCTGGTTGATCTGGTCGTTGGTGGCGGTTTGGCCGAGGGCGCGGCGGAAGGCCAGGGCCGCGGAGGCGGAGGCGGAGGCGAGGGAGGCGAGGTAGGCGGTTGTGTATTGGGCTGGTGCGGTGGGGACGGGGAAGATGGGGGTGGAGGAGCAGGAGGCGCTGGCGGTGTGAGTGATGTAGGTTATGATGGTTTGTGTTTCGACCCAGGGGGAGGTAGTGGGGCAAACGCTGGCACCAGTGCCGGTGGGAAAGGAGGTTGTGGCATTTGCGGAGGGGAGAGAGGGTGTTGGGGGAGATGCTGATGTGCCGGTTCCGAGGGGAGCGGTTGAGTTAGTAGATTCGGTTGGGATGCTGAGTGATGCCGACGCCGTCGTTATAGTCGTGCCAGGGCTGGTCGAGTTGGCGGATTCCGTAGGTACCGTAAGTGAGGCTGATATTGGAGCTGTCCCGGCACCGATGGGGAAGGTTGAGTTCGCAGACTCTGTAGGTACCTCAAGAGAAGCTGTCGATGGGCCCGTTCCTGTGCTGAGCGGGATCGAAGAATTCTCAGATTCAGTAGGGACCAGGAGAGAGGCTGATGTTACCGCAGTGCCAGTCCCTAGAGGCAGTGTTGAGTTCAGCGAAGGTGAGTAGGTCGGGAATCCTTCAGAAGGTATTAGAGAACTCGTTCCAGTCCCCAAAATTAACGTTGAGTTAAACAACTCTGTTAGCACTAATGCAGAAGGAGCGGAGGCAGTGCCCGTGATCAAAGTGAAATTCAGCAATTCGGTGGGAGCGAAAGACGGCGCAGATCCAGTGCTCAACACGAATGTAGTAGTGACCAGCTCTGTCAAGACAGAAGTTACAGTTCCTAGGATTGTCGAGTTTACGATAGCTGTAGGGACGACGCCCGTTGATCCAGTCCCTAGCCACGGTCCCTCCGAATCGCTAAATCCAAAGTCCGTGGAAGGAGACGTGGTGGGAGCCGGGAATGTCGCATTCGAGGAAGCCGAAGCAGGTGTTACTGATATCAGCTCAGATATCGTCGAGTTTGCCAATACGGGTGGCAATCCGCTCGAGACTCCAGTTCCGCCCAGAATGGTCGACCGGCTCCTTGATTGGTGACCATTTCGGCCACCCTCGTCGTTGCTGAAGTCAAAGGTATCTGTGGTATCCGTAGAAGTCGAGCCATTGACGCTGGCCGATGGCATGAGACTCTGTGGGGCAGTAGTAAGTGGAATGCTTGATTGTGGAGTGCCGCCGTATGAAGGGAATACTGGTGACAGCACGGTCTGTACTGAGGTCACAGTCTCCACTATAGTCTGATTGACGATCGTAGTAGTTCCATTTGACGGTATTGGGAACGGTGCCGACGTGGATGGAATGATGCCGCTCGATCCAGTCTCGTTCATGACTGTCGTTACCCCAGATACGATAGAGGTGAAGCCTGCGGAGATGACGGTACTTGACACAAATGTCTCGTTGGCCGAAGGCAAGCTTCCAGTACCCGAGATTACGCTGGAGAAAGCCGAAATCAGAGTCGACACAGCTGTGGACACATTCAAGGCTGTTGCAACTCCACTGGACGGACTACCAATGGAACGGGGAGCAGCTGGGAGAATGACGCCCTCTCCTCCAGTCGAGTTTGCCGTAAAGAACGAGCCCGACGTGGTGCTTGAGAAAACCCCGCTGACTATTGCTACTACAGTAGACTCATTCAAGGCTACTGTTGGCCCACTTGACGGGGCACTAGTCGAGGGAGATCCTGTTGGTGGAATGATACCCTCGCCTCCCGTTGAGTTGGCTGTGGAGAACGAGCCAGACGTGGCGAGAGAAAGCCCGCTGCTCAACGTCGCGACTATTGTAGAGCCATTCAAAGATGGTGTTGCTCCGCTCAAAAGACTGCTGACAGAGGGAGAGCCAGTTGGCGGAATGATACCCTCTCCTCCCGCTGAGTTTGCAGTGAAAACGGATCCCGAAGCCGCCGTCGAGAAGACTCCACTAATTACTGATGTTTTAGTGGGTGGGATGATGCCCTCTCCTCCGGTAGAATTCGCAGTGAAGAATGAGCCTGAAGTAGTAGTCGAGAAGCCGCTGCTCACGACAGATGTCGCAGCACCAGTCGGAGGAATAACGCCTTCGCCTCCTGTCGAGTTCGCAGTGAAGAACGACCCCGACTCAGCGCTCGAGGACCCACCGCTCGCGACTGATGACAGCAGGATCTCGCTGATAGCAGTCGACACAGCAGGAGCTGTTCCGGTAGGGCTCAACGCCGTTTCGTTTGAAGAGATCGAAAAAATGATTGAGCCAGTAGCATGCAGCCGTGTGCGGGATTCACGTTCCTTTCTACCTCTTCCTCTAGCGACAACTGTCTTCTTTACGGGAGTGGGAAAACGTATGACACAAAGGATGGGGCCATCACTGGGGTTCTTCTCAATGTGCTTGGTACTGGGAATGGTACAACTTGTGCTATTGAAACCCCAGCAAGTGCAAATAGCTCTATCGATGTTGCTTCACTCAAGTCCGTCCTTATTAATAGCCTTCCGACCATCTCACTGCCCCCTCTTGTCTTTTCTACGGGCCACGCAGCGGCGACCTCCTACTATACGTCTGCTCGCTCCACAGATACCGCAGGATTTGTCCATTGGCATTGGGAAGAATATTACAACGCCACGAGTGACTGGTATATCGAGTACGCCACTGCATATTCCTGCACATATGTCCAAACTCAGACCATAATCACCCCTTCCGTGACAACCAGAGTAGTGGAATCAAACATAACGTCAGTCATCGTTGGCGCCACCACAATCATCAACGGTTTCACCACCACAATCATCTCAGGAGGATCTACTACCATTATTATCGGCCGTGAGGGCAGCGGTGGCTCAACACCATTACCTGCCATCATTAGTGGCACGATTGCATCCACGTCTGGTGCTGCTGCTACCTCGACTCCTGCTTCTCAAGGTGGAATTCTAGCCGTATCTTCGGCTACTCCCACAGCGGTACCAAGCGAAACTGGCGGCGCTAGCTTTGGCCTTGGGAACTTGACCTCCCTTGCCTTCAGCACCGGAGTGATTATTGGTAGCGACAGTACAGCCATTTCTGGTACATTTGCGACCGCTAATTCTACCGGCGGGGCTGGAATAGAGAGCCCAAGTGCATCCATTTCGGCGCCATCTAACCAAACTTTGGAAACTACCTTTACTAGTCTGCAAGTTGTCACGATCACGAACGTCATCTCAGGCTATACGCAGATAATTGTGTCTACAGGCGGAGGCGGTATCGAGACTCTGAGTCCTTCGTTCAGTCTCCTGGCAAACGCTACCTCCGAGATCGTTATATCCTCAGTCGTGAGTGGCGGGGTTTCCAGCGCTGTATCTGGTGCAAAATTCACGGCAAATTCCACAGGGGGCGAAGGTATAATTTCTCCAACAGGTGCTCCTAGTACTGTGCTCTCAGCCTGGAAAGTTTGCATCCACATATGAGCATTCGGCTGCGCAATCGTCTTGATTGGAAGTGGTGAGAGTAATGAATGGGGTTGCCCCGATCAATTCGGTATTGCACATGAGCAGATATTCCAGCATCTTGCCTCCAATAAAGTTGGCGATCTTCTTGTTGTCATCTTCAGGACAAGAAAACGAAATGGCGGTTGCAGTGGGCAAGACGGAAGTGCTTGAGCTCACTACCGATGAGGCAAGACCTGATGATGTGCTATACAATGTCGTCACTGACAGCGGCGTGCTGGATGGTATGGTAGCATTATCGGTAGATACGAAGGAAGTAGCCGGCGCCGAAGTATTCGAGAATGATGAGAACCCGGTTAAGGACGTTGCTGGCGTCAAAGCCGATACGGTCGAGGTAGTCGTCACTGTCTCGGTTTTCGTGAATTTTGAGGTGACTACTTCCCGATCATAGGCGTACAAGGTGGTCGTCTACGATAATTAGGGCTGATCAAATTTTCTGAATATTGCACTTACAAAAGTGGGTGCTGTATAGATACTAGTCTCGGTCGCTGTTGGAGCAACATTCAAGCAGGTGCAAGCAGTACTAAGAGCCGTGTCCATGGACGACATCTGGCTGTTTGTTGGCGATGGGGCAGGGGTGCCAGCTACGACGGCCGAAACAGTAGAGTCGAGTTCAGCTTTTGCTTCAGCTCGAAGCGCATTTCTCTCTCGCTTCCTTGCCGGGAAAATTGTTGAAAAGGCGGTCTCGGTGACAGTCTGGGTCGTTGTAGTCCGAGTCGTAGTGGGTATGGTGTTCCACTGACTTCCCGTCACTGTTGTTACGGTCCTGAAAGATGTCAGTTCGGATCGATGATAGAAAGTGAGGAGAGCAGTACACTAGTGGCGTGGTCTCAGCGGTCACGGTCGTAGGACTCAATCCAAGCCATATGTTACAGAATTTCTGGGCCGTATCCTTATCTACCGATTTATCGAGATATGTAAATTCATCGTCCAGGACGCAGAGCAGTTGTCACTTGCCGAACAGATGATCTTGAGCACGGTCGATTAGGCGAGTCCCTCTCGAGAGTTCTCGAACCTCGATTAGCTCCGCAGCGCCCTCCCTCGGGCTGGTAACACGCGCGTGGGCTAGAGAAAAGGAAAGTGCAAAGGCCGAAGCCAGAAACGAGGGACGAGTAAAGTACATGGCTGAGCAATTGCGATAAGGGTGGCTGCTCCAGCCAAATGAGAAAAACGAATGGTGATGTCCAAAGAGGCAGGGACAGGAATTTCAAGCACCGCATGATTTCATAAAGGGACATTGATTGAAACCTCATAATTTACCGCGTTAGGAGGCCGGTTACCAGCAACGACCAGAACGGTCCTCCAATGTGCCTTGCAGAGACATGGACGGTCCGAGACTGACAGCAGTGCCACAAGACTGGGAACATCGTCGCGTGTCGGCGGGCTTGTGGGCAAGAATGACCTTGCGTGAAACCAGCCCCGAGATTTTCATGAAGCTCAGGTCCAGGTGGTAGTTGATGAGCTTGGCAGACAATGCTGGTGGTGGACCATACCATTCTTGGAACTAAGGAGGCATGCATAGGGCCCTGAGCTGCTAGACACGCCCCTTGCCTCGCAGTTCTCCAGCACATGGCAATCGCCTTGCATTCTGGAGCACCACGTCCATATTTCATAGCCAGAAAGGGTTATCTTATTGGATCAGCCGTCGCGTCAACCAGACGCGATGCGCGATGCGGGCAATGGAGGTGCACCTTGGCGGAACGTGGAGAGACATGGAGATACAACATGACGGCGCAACACGGAGGAGAAAGAAATGAAGCTGTAGACTGTGATATCAAGGCGAGCGTGAATATCGATATATTGTTTTGAAGCGGCGAAAACAGTATGAGATTATGATTCGCTATGGGATACAGGAATACACCAGTCTTGAGACGCAAGCAGCCACGACTCGGACGGCATCAATGCCAGCCAACAACTCACGCGAGAATGGAATGGTTTCAGGGTGCCGTAGCGTGGAGATGGCAGATGGTGATGCCGGATAGAGTGAAGTGTGAGGTTGATGTCCCTGAGCAGATCCTGGCGGGAGAGAAACGGGCGTGCATGCAAGCGAGTTTTTTGGCAAGCCCGCCACCGCCGGGAAAGCTCCACAACACCAACCTCCTCCGGTCAATTCACCCAAACACCACCCCCCAAGACACCGCCCAACTGCAATCCACACTCCACGGCTAGCATACCATCCTCTGCGCATTCCCTACAGCTCCCCCCCGCGCATGCAAGTACCTCCACGTCCGGCGCTCGCAGTCTCGCTCGCCGCCGCGCCGACCTGAGCTTACCGTCTGGCGATGGGCATCTGCTCGTCCTGCATCGGACGACGGGCCTCGCAGTCTGATGTACGTCCTGCTCGCTCTCGTGTCTCTGCCCTCTGCACCGCCTGTAGCCCTGCAACGTGCTAACTCTCTCCCTTGCCGCAGCGGTCTGACAGCTCTCACCTCCTCATCGACCCGTACCAGCCTCACTATGGTAGCATGCACACATCAGGCCCGCATGGCAGGCCTCAGCCGGATCCGGAGGAGATACGGCGCCAGCGCGACACGTTAGAACGGATATGCGCCCAGACGTCCGAGTGCGTCTCCTCCCTCTGTTCGCTCGCCCCAGTCACTAATTTCCTATCCCTTGACAGCAAGCTGATCGACGTCTCACACTCGGCGTACACGGAGGAAGGGTCCAAGATGACCTCGGAGTACCCTCGCCTGTTCATGGAGCGCTTTCCGCCGCCAAAGGTTGCCGTCGATAGCAGACCTTCGTCCTCCGGCACTGGCGATGGAGAGCAGGACGAAGCAACCTGGCTCATGAATACAATTGGTGGCCGCGATGGAGAAGAACCTAGCTGGGACCGCGTCGAGCCCATCGATGGTGGTACCCTTACAGTGCAGTTCGACGAAGCACTCGGACTGGACAGAAGACAGGGAGGAAGGGCATGATGGCCGACTGCTAGGTCTCGCTTCACGCCTGTGGCCTCGCGAACATCACCTGAGGCCCAGACACATTGAGCATTCAGGTTTCCTTTGATACCCCGAGGTCGCACTACTTAATTTTCCTTCTCATTGCGATCATACTGAGCTATCATTTCAGGCGTTCGGTTCTTCTTTTGTCAGCGCTGAGCATTTTCCGGCGTCCTGCGTTGTTATGTCTCTGCAGGATAATTCTATCTGCACATCAGCCAATGGCATGCATCTGGTTATACTATTCCGTTATACCATTCCATACAAATAACACCATTCAGCAGAATTATCACAAGTCTCCAAGGAGATTGCATTCGTGCTACTTTGTCACTCGTACCTGAATCAAGACTTAGACATGAGGCTCCCGTATCCGACCTGTTTTTGGTGCGCCACAGTTACCATGTCTGAGATGACGGCTGTGCTCCCCTGCTGATCTTCCGAAAGAACATCTCGCTATCTAGGAGACGTCGATAGAGCATCTAGCCTGCTTTTCAGCGTGGTACCAACTTAAGTCAATTCTTCCGCCATCGGTAATGGTCCCAAGACATCAATACCCGATAGCGAACTTCACTTTAACACATCAGTAAGCTAAATTTAGCATATTTTTTCCATTTTTGTTATCCTAATCAACATTCTACAAGCGCAAACACACCGCCCAAGGGTTGAGCTCAACACCTACACAACTGTCTAACGTGTTACACAATGTCGTCTTAAAGATACGGCGAGCTGTACAACATGCCAACGGGTCCTACAACCAGACACTAGGAACGATTAGCGACTTCATACTGGGTCTCCTTCTCTGGTGTGTCTGAATTATACTCGAACAGGATGCAGGCGCGGCAAGCCATTATGGTTAGCGTCCATTGACATCAACGACACTGTTGAGATAATTGTACAATCGTTGGCATCTGGGACAGTTCATTGTCCAGAGGCAGAGCTTATAACCCTCTCACACGCTGCAGAAGAATCGATGTGGTGGCAACATCATCGCGAAATCTGTGTTTTATTAGTAGACCTCTCAAAACCATCACATATTCCCAAATGATCGATATCATATATCACACATCAGAACTCCCGCTAGTATCAGCCAAAAGCCGTCATATTATCGTTGCCCTATCCACATTCTGCCACTAGGTAGAGTAGGTAACAAACCGCCAACAAAGACACAAATTTACCGTTCAGAAAGCATGAAGCATCACTGTGCTGACCACCGAATCATTAACATCAACACAGCCGCAGTTGAATGAGAACCAGAATTTGACAAGCTTAGCCGAAAACATTCCCATAGCAGCTCAGCTCACCTAAGCTCAGAATCCAACACCATGGAAATGATGCCGATTTCGTAATCCAGAACTGCACATGCTCAGCCCAACACAACAGCACTAGACACATACTCCCCAACCTCTCTCTCACAAGCAGGTTCCGCGTGGGCGTAGCTAACCGACGCGGCGTCGCTTAGCCGTCTCCTTAGTCGTCTCTTGAGAAGCAGGCTGGCGCGTCTGAGGCTGAGCCCGAGGTAGATCTGCCGTAGTCGGAGCTGGGGCTGGAGCTGGGGCGGGAGCAGGAGCCGCGGTCGGCGCGCCCATTGCAGCATAGTATCTGTCACGCACAGCATTGCCAGCAGGCAGCTGAACATGGCACCCGAGTCCAGCAGGCTTAGACGGCGGCGCAATGGGCGGCTGCTGGTTCTGCGGTGCCGGAGTAACAGTCGCATTCGGCGGGATAGATCCAGCACGGAGGAAGCCAGGCGGAGCATAACCGGCAGGCAGCTGGCTATCGTTCCAGGGCCCAGTGTTCCTAGACAGCGGTGCTTGGTCCGGCAGTCCGTTCTGAGCATATGGGTGACGGTAGGCATATCCGCTCGGGTGGGCGTAGTCGTGCAAGTGGTAGTTAAGCCGCTGGGGCTGGTGCTGATCCTGTGGGACGTACCTGTATCCCCCCGGGAGATAGGGCTGCTGGGGAGCCTGGGGTAGGGCAGCAGCGCGGGGTGCAGGGCCCCAGATGTTATCTGCGATCTTGTGGGCCTTGCCGGTGAGGCGGCGGAGGAACTCGGCGCGCTGTGGTCGGTCCATGAATTGCAACATGTTGTTTATCTCGCCGAGGAAGACCTGCTGTGGGAGGACGGGGCCAGGGGTAGGAGCACGTTGGGGGGGGGCGGCTGTAAGAGTAGGATCACCATGAGAAACGGCGATGGCAGGGGTAGGAGCATGCTGGGGGGCGGCGGTCGTGGGGGCCTCTGGCGGAGCTTGTGTAGCCGCGCGAGCGTGCTGAGAACGAACCAAGGCAACAAACTGCTGGGCCTCTAGCTCGTTACGTGGGGCGACAGGGTTGCCATTCTCTTGCAAGGGCCAGCCCTTCGGAATCGGATAAGGAAACCTTTGGGGTGTGTTCTCGCTTCCAACGGTTGGGTTGTTGTTGGTGAAAGCAAGGACCTTCTTCGCAGCCTCTTCAATCTTCTTCTTGACTTCCGTAGCACGCGGCATCGGACGTGCACCGCTGATCTTGTTCGGAACCGCAATTTCAGCGGGAAGAGAAGGAATCGCTCGATCCATGGGCGATTGGCCAGGGGTGTAGCCTGCCATGAAGGCGTCGACGCTATCAATGGGGGGATAATGAGGACGTTCAATGGTGCCCGGGTTAGCGCGAGTCGAGGTCGTGCTATTCGCCTGTGAATCATCCACGAGTGTAGCTCCACGCGTCTTGGGTGTCGTCTTCGGCTTGATGCGGCCAGTTTGTGCAGCGCCAGGTCGAGCAGGAGTTCCCTTGGATGGCTGGACGCCCACTAGTATGTCTTCTCCGTCCGTCTCTGTGTCTGCGTCTGCCTGAACGGTGCGAGCGGGTGCGAAGCGGCCGGAGAGGGTTGCCTTGGGCGTATACTTGTTTCCGCCATCTTCGGTCTCGGAGTCAGTCACCACCGTAGCGTGTTTGCCCTTCTGGGGTACAGAGACACCGCCGTTGCTCATGTCGGCGTCGGAGGGGGAAGATGAGGGAGATCGCGCACGGCGCTTTCCTTTGGCTTTAGTGGCTTTACCGGAGGACCTAGGTTCTGACGCATGTTGGACTGGCGCGGCGGGGGTTTTGGGCGGGTTTGTTGCGCTAGTAGATGCTTCGGTCTGGGACGTTGGAGCGTTTGTGCTTGAGGCTGGTGAAGCAGGGGGAGCAGCTTCTAGGGAAGCGGCCTTCGGGGAAGCTGATGTGGAGGCGACCGGCGGCGCTGGGTCCGGAGGCGTAGCTGTGGCCGAAGTTGTAGCCTCAACTCCCTCCATCTTTTCACCTTCATCACCCGCTTCGTCGTCGGTGGTGTCCTCGTCATAGCCGTGATCGAGCGCGGATGGGTTCCCGTCGAAGCAGGTGGTACAAACTTGGAAGCTACACGTCTTGCAACGACGAATGATATCCCTATTGCGGTCCTCACAGCAATCGCACTTGGTAGTATGGATAGTGAGCTCCTCGAACACCCTGTGCTTGAGAGGATCCTTGGTCATTGTGACGGTGGTGGACTCGGGTCCGGAGGTTGGTAGGGTTGTACCTGTTGTGGGAGGTTTGTGAACGAGCGTGGTGGGATGGCGATGTGGTGGTGTTGTGTTGATCGAGGAGAAAGTTTGCCGACCACTCGAGAGCTGGTTTAAGTACGCCTGTCGACGTCAAAGAATGGGGGAGACAGGAGGTGAATCTTCTGGATGGGATTTCCTTCGCCTGCTCGTCTTCACTTGTCCCTCAAGTAGACGTGTCACCAGCGAGAGAGGTGGGCGTTGCCGATGGCGAGCTTGCGTCGTTCGTGGATTGTGAGTGAATCGTCGGCTGAGTCGCCTGATAGAGCTAATCGATAGGATGCCGGCACCAAGCGGCCTGCCACATGTTCGGGCAGAGCAAAAGTAACGGTGATGGTAAGGCTGGAGACTAGTCCGCTTAAGCTCGGATTCGAGAGGTTTGAGAGTCACCATTGGCCATTGCGTTGGCGCCATGACCGCGCTCGCCGCCAGTGCATCGACATCTCCGACCACATGCGCAAGAATGGAAACGCTGAGAAAGACAAAGGAATGAAAGTATGATTTTAATACTCGTCTAGCGGATTCTAATGACGCTGTGCTGTGTACTATTAGGCGCCCTTCCGGTAGTGGTAGACTCCCCACGGTCGTACTTCCTTCAAACCAACTTCAAACACGTGAATGAGACATAAGATCACGGTCAGCGGGCGTCCCTCTACCTACCTAGGTTATTTCAAGATTAGGTCTGATAAGATAAGGACTTACTGGCAGATTTGTAAGTGCTTGAGAGACCTTGTGGCGTCGCAAGCAGCGGCATAGGAGCGCCCACAAGCTGTTAGCCCAGTACAACAAATACCCAGATATGACATTTAAGCGACACTTCTATAGCTCCGATAGCGATAGGACAGAGTTCTTTCGGGAACATTAGGCACCATTAGGACAAGACGGGAGTCAAGATATGGATGAAAGTTTGATATCTACTCTGCCAACAGCTTCGAAGATAGGAGTCTGAAATACCCAGCTGATAAACATAGCCAATGGGCATATAACGACTAGAAGAACCGATTTCTCGAGGGCTGGGGATTCCTCTAGAAATTAAAGATGAGTGTGTTTGACTACCTAGCTGGTCTAAAAGGGAACGCAAATCCGTGGCCACGCATCCAGCCGCGTTCTCATCATCGTCGTCAGAGAACTAAGTCTCTGATGGAACTCCCGGTGTTCAGTGATGCCTAGAAAACCTTCTTGGAGAACACGCGTCGTGGGCGTTGAAGACGAAGGGTCAAGGGGTACAAGGAAGACGGCGAAGGGAACATCTTTCCCCCGTGCTTTCAGGGATAGTTGTAATGCCACTTGTCCTTAGGCCTGGGCATCTGCAACCTCGACGCCGCAAGGACAGCTCAAGCCTCCATCCCCGAAACAGCGCAGGCTGCGAGATTCGCAGCTGAAAGCCGAGCCGGGGTAACACTGCACCGCTCGACAGGGTTCGTCATCGATCAAGATGCCCACCGAGGCCCACGCTCTTGGTGGCTGCTCCTACGAAACCTGCGGCGTTGCAGCTTGCGCAGAACGCTTTGAAGGCAGCCTGCGCTATATAGTCTCGCTCTTCCCTCGGTCTGTATTGGCAGCGCGTTGTTCTGAGACTTTTTAAACCTCCGCAGCCCCATTGCGGCGCTCCACAATCCTCGATTTCAGTCATGGCGCCTCAAAAGAAGTTACTTCTGCTCGACTCAGTCATCATTTCCTTCTTAGTAAATCGTTATGCCTCTACGTACAGTCTATGGGGTTCCTTTATCTGGACTGCGTCTGCTCTGTACACCTTTCAGCTTCTTGTGCTTGCGACTTACGAGATCGTTTTATACCCCCACTTCTTGAGCCCTCTACGACACATTCCGACACCACCAGTAAGACTTTCAGCCAAAGCACGCGTTCGTTACTAAGTCGTCAAGGGTGCCAATATCTTACTCGGCCACTTTCCCAGAATGTTCAAGGAGCCGACAGGATTCCCACAGCGCGAATGGATCGAAACCGTGCCAAATGAAGGCCTAATCAGATACACTACCTTGTGGAACGAGGAGCGCCTCTTGATTACCAGCCCGAAAGCCATGGCTGAAGTGCTGGTCCACAGGAACTACGACTTTATCAAGCCCTTGCGTTTCGTAGGTCTATAAGCTCCGCCAAGGCTGACTCCCTCTAACCAAGCCCCACAGCGCGAAGGATTGGGACGTGTTCTGGGCATCGGAGTTCTACTAGCTGAAGGCGAAGAGCACAAGGTAAAGGTTCATCCCATTTAGCCCATACAGCATAACCTAACTCGACCAGCGACAACGCAAGCTCTTGATGCCCGCGTTTGCTTTCCGCCACATCAAAGACCTCTACTCGGTGTTCTGGGAGAAATCACGCGAAATGGTTGTAGGAATTGATGCCTCCATCAAGAGTACTAATGCTTCAAGCGAGAAGCCTTCTAACGTGGTGGAATTCGGCAACTGGGCAAGTCGCGCAACCCTCGATATCATTGGGCTTGCCGGCCTAGGACGAGACTTCCACGCGCTTGATGACCCAGACAACGAACTGAATCAAACCTACCGTACAATCTTTACGTCAAATCGCCTGGCGCGGTTCATGCAGATATTGGGAAACTTTATCCCAATCTGGTTCCTGCGGCTACTACCGATGAAGCGAAACGAGGAGCTTTCAAACGCCGTCAAGCTCATCAAAAGCACCTGCTGGGACCTCGTTCGTACCAAGCGGCAGAGTGTAGAGAAGGGCGAGCGCACGGATTATGACATCCTGTCCGTCGCGCTTGAATCCGGAGGGTTCAGTGACGAAGATCTGGTCAACCAGCTCATGACTTTCCTTGCGGCCGGACACGAAACCACTGCATCGGCGTTGATGTGGGCGATCTATCTGCTTTGCACCAATCCCGACGTTCAGCAGAAGCTGCGGGATGAAATTAGGGGAGCCCTTCCCTCCGTCATGGACAAGAACGCAAAGGTGTCGTCGACTGACATCGACCACCTTGCGTACCTGAACGCGGTGATTAACGAGACAATGCGCGTGTATCCTCCTGTTCCTCTGACCCTCCGAGAGACGGCTCAAGACACCACCATCCTCGGGCAATTCGTACCAAAGGACACAATCATCATCATTTGCCCCTGGGCCGTCAATGCCAGCGAAAAGCTATGGGGCGCAGATGCCAAAGAATTCAAGCCCGAGCGTTGGATGGGTCCCGGCAAGGCCAACAGCGGCGGTGCAAGCTCGAACTTCGACTACCTGACCTTCCTCCACGGGCCAAGGAGCTGCATCGGCAAGGACTTTTCCAAGGCCGAGTTCGCGTGCTTGTTAGCAGCGGTGGTGGGCCACTTCGAGATGGAGCTTGATGACCCGGCACTGAAGGTGGACATTCAGAATGGTGTGACCGCCAAGCCGAAGGGTGGGCTTTTGGTGAAGTTCAAGGCCTTGGAGGGTTGGTAAGCTTCTAGGACAGGATTTTCATGGCATTGGCGGACTGGTTCAGCAATATGTCTTCTTAGTAATGTTCACAAGATATGATGATCCCAACTAGTGATACATGTACACTGCATCGTCATACATGCGGGGTTCCACTTATTTTTCACTGGAAATCCATACAGTCGAACAATGCTACGAATCTGCATGGATTCAAATTAATCGTTTTCCACAGTCTGGTATCTTTGTACCTTGCCAGGCCACTTTAGGCAACGGTTTGTCTGCCTCTCAAACGTGACAACTATCAAATTATACAGTTTTATGACGGCGCAAGAGCATTGAGAATTCATAATCATTTGTCCTGCACCTGTTCCAGAATACGAGCAATAACTCAGCAAACATAAGAAGCGCCGAGACAAATTTTTCTTCAACCTTATTCCCGCCACTCCTCCGGCCGCCGCGGAGCTTCCTGCGACGCAGGACGTGGGTGATGTCCCTCTTCTTGGCGCGACCATTCTTCCAACCCACCTGCACGTCACCACTGCCAGATTGCTAAGCATGGCATGATATAAAGACCCAACCTTGGCCTCAATTGTGCCCGCAGCACCATCTCGTCTTCAATTGCACCCGCTTCTCAATTGCATTCCCCAGACGCCCGCCTACCCCGCCATCACCACTGTAAACATGGCGAACCCCCACCATGGCGTTACAGCTGCGGTTGAAGAAGAGGACCACATCACCAACCGTGCAGCTGCTGGGGTAAGGGCTCTCTATCAATTGGCACTGCAAGCCTACACTGACAATCTTTGGGTTTAGATTTCCTACTTCACGCCTGCACAGCTCCCACCAGCTGGTACCGCTCTGCACATGAAGGATGAGGGAAAGCCAATTCCCAAACTCTTCACGCCATTGAAGATTCGGGGCCTTACTCTGCAGAATCGCATTATGGTTGCTATACCCCGAGACTCCCCTAATTATCCTCCCAGTAGCTAACATTCACAAGCTGTCCCCCCTCTGCCAATACTCCGCCCAAGACGGCCACCACACAGCCTGGCATCTGACCCACCTTGGGGGAATCATCCAGCGCGGCCCCGGGATCGCCTTCGTCGAAGCCACCGCCGTAGTCCCCGAGGGCCGCATCACACCTGAAGACAGCGGACTATGGAAAGACTCCCAGATCGAGCCGCTGAAGAAGATCACCGAGTTCGCGCATAGCCAGGGCCAGAAAATCGGCATCCAACTCGGCCATGCCGGACGCAAAGCCAGCACCGTCGCTCCATGGCTCTCAGCCGGCGACGTCGCGCCCGTCAAAGTACGCCCAAACCCCCACCCTTCCCCCTTCCCCCTTCCCCTACTAACACCCATCCCAGCTCAACGGCTGGCCCGACAACGTCTACGGCCCCAGCGCAATCCCCTACAACCCCAAACACGCCATGCCCAAAGAAATGACCCTCGCCGACATCTCCACCTTCAAAGCCGCCTTCAAAGCCGCCGTCGAGCGCGCCCTCGTCGCCGGCTTCGACGCCATCGAGATCCACAACGCCCACGGCTACCTGCTGCACACCTTCCTCTCGCCCGCCTCGAACCACCGCACGGACCAGTACGGCGGCAGCTTCGAGAACCGCACGCGCCTGACACTCGAGATCGTCGATATCGCGCGCGCGACGATCCCGGACACCATGCCGCTGTTCTTGAGGATTAGCGCGACGGATTGGCTCGAGGAGACGGATGTGGAGGGCTGGACGGTCCCGCAGACGGTGAGGCTGGCCGAGATCCTGGCTGAGCGCGGGGTCGATCTGCTAGATACTAGTTCGGGGGGGTTGCATGAGAAGCAGCAGATCAAGGGGGGCCCGGGGTATCAAGTGCCGTTCGCGAAAGCGGTGAAGGAGAAGGTTGGGGATAAGCTGCTGGTAGGGGCTGTGGGGACGATCACTGAGGGAACGCAGGCGGAGAAGATACTCGTGGAAAATGATCTGGATCTGGCGACTGCGGGGCGCATGTTCCAGAAGAATCCCGGGTTGGTGTGGGCGTGGGCGGATGATTTGGGGGTCGTTTGTCAGTGGGCGAATCAGATTCGCTGGGGGTTTGGGGGGAGGGGGCAGAAGAGTGGGAAATAGGGCTGGGAGCAGGCCTGATGATGGGTGCGGGATTAGAGCGTTATGGTTAGAGGTTGTGAATTAGACTCCCTTTCTAAGCATTTGGCTTTTGAGATTTCGTGATAAGCTGAAGGCCTCCTGACGTTGATAGACGACTCCACTCCGATCTTCTAAGCATCGCCCTGATCTATGGTGTTGCGGACGTTACGTCCCTCTTAAAAAAAAAATTATGCATGGGCTGTAGCACTCCTAACGGTGCCATGAGCGTGTCAAGAGGAAATCAATAGCAGCGTAATTCACTGCAAGGGTAACTTATTGAGGGCATCAGAGGTCTATAGGAAGGCTCCCAATTTAAAGCGTTCGGATTTTACGTCCCACCCCGACTTCCGGTGGTGTACCGGCGCACTCCTAACGGTGTCATGAGCGAGGCAAAAGGATGCAGACAGCGGTCTGAATCACGACGAGGAGAAGGTTGCATCATATTTAGAAGTAGCAAAGAGCCATAGCCAGATTCAGAGTGCGTAGGACGTGACATCACGTCTAGAATATTATGGTTCACTGAGGCACTTCTGGCGGTGTCATGAGCGCGCCAAAGGAAACACAGTTGTTGTCCGAGTCGCGACGAGGGGCAATTCACATCACATCCAGATGCAGCGAAGAACTATAGGCAGATTCAGAGTGCGTTGAACTTGACATCCAATGCTGCATTTTATGGGTCATCAAGGCGCTTCTGACAGCGCTGAACAGGTTCCAGAACGTGTCTGACGATAGCCTGGATGACAATGCGGTGAATATTACATGCCATTCTGGTTTTCGAGAACGTAGCGAAGCACTTTTGACAATGGTATGAGGAAGCTAAAAGGGGTCAGTCTGAATCACGATGCGCTGAGCTTGACATCACATTCAAATTTTCAACCTTCACCGGGGAACCTCTGACAGCGGCATGAGTGTTGCAAATTTATCATTAAGCAGCGCTAAAACTCCTCTATGCCACAAGGCCAACCACTATTTCTGTTAATTCTGAGGGTATCATAGATCGGAAACAGCCCTACGCCCCAGATCACCTTCGAGTTCCGCCCACATTGCCCGCGCTAACGCCATGCTGTGTGCACCCGAGACGGTATCATAGTCGTAATTCGTGAAGGAAAATTGGAATAAAGTGAAGTGTATGTGCAATAAGTAAGTGAAGTGTCGTGGTATATGTCGTCATACTAGTATCGTAATGCTGAGATGTTGAGATGACGGCGGCCTTGCCTCGGATTGGCCGTTGGTAGCACTGGGTCCTCGACTTTGATCATGAAACCCTGCTCTCCGACCTCGTCTTCGTTGGGGGAAACGAACGAACTGATGTAGTAAACCAGTCCCATAGCCGATGATATTGCTAATACTGCGAGGGCCGCAAACTTGATGAATGGGGGGATCGTTATCGTGGTGAGAAGAACTGACGCGTGTTGAACCAAGGAGGAAGCTTTGTCGAATGCGTAGTGGAACCAGGGAGATGCGCCGGCGCTATAGATGATCAAGAAAATCCCTGGTATAGGTGTTAGAAAGGTCGTAGGAATATCGTATCGGAGAGTATCTTGCCGTAGAGGATTGAGAGAAAACCAGCCATCCTTCTACTAACGAACCAGGCGCCTACGATCACAAGAGTCGCACCTAATTTCGTGTTGGAAACGCCGAGTCCACCGAAGATCCTTATTCGCTGAATTTTTTCTGTAATCTCATCGACAGCAGACATGAGGATGTCGAATGTCATGTTTAAACGCTGCATGGTGTTAGAGAGAAGAAATCGAGACGGGTATGCACAGGGCGGGCTTACTTCGTCTAGGAGAATTTGGCGTTCAGACATGTTTGTCATGAGCTCCGACGAGATCATCTAAATGGGTTTCCTTAGCTCTCATACTGTCTGGAAGGAATGAGAAAACTTACCAGCCCGTTATAGAGCCCTTCTAAAGTTTGCTGAAGTGCTAAAGCGCCTTCCTGACTGACTTGCCATTGCTGAGTTTGCAAAGCGGTGTTTTCTACATGCACGACCCCCACTTCTTTAAGCATATCAAGAATATCCTCTTTCGATTTCTGGATGGACTATATCAAATTAGCTATAGCTTTGGATTTGCTGAGTACCACAGTCTCTTCATCGATCTGACCGCCGAGCAAGATACACATACCTGATCCAGGTCTTCAGCCTGATTTCCTGCTCTCATGAAGGCTTGGGTGACCATGTTGATTACAGATTGAGCTGTCTGAGTGACGCTATCGAGGGCCGAAAGAGAGCTTTCGCGGCCTTTCCTAATCTCCTCGAGGGCCTCTGTTCCAGTTGCTTTGACCTTCTCCGCGTACGCCAGTTGCTCTTCAAGGCGTTTTTTCGCTTCCTGAAGGGACTCCGCAAGTGCGGTCGCGATGTTTGCTGTTACGTCTGCTAGCGATTTGTATAGAGCAATCTTCTCGTCTGTACGATGTCAGCATGAATTCGAGAACGAAATTCGCTAATCAGTATACACCAATCTGCCACTGGTTGAGGTGTCGTGACGAGGTCACCCGCTCATTCAGAATAATGAGATTCTACGACGTTCAGAAATTTGAAAATTCCTTGGCGCACCACAAGCAGCGGCAAGAAAGGCGCACTCAGAAATCTCATACGTACCTTTCTCTACGGTGTCTCTGCTCGCTTGGCACATGACCACAGCGTTCTGTCTGGCGTTGCTGTAAGAAGTCCAATACTGCGGCCTCGCTTCCAGAGCTTTGAGACATTGTCCGAATTGCGAGCGAGTGGCTTCGGGATAGCACAAAGTGTCCTCGGTTTCGGAATGGTCATCTCGGCCCCAAAAGCTACTGAAACGGAATTTGACACATGCCTTGGATGAAGGGACGAATATGGCGCACTCCCGTGGGACGTTGGCTCCGGCACCGATAAGCTCGCAGACCGCCAATCGCGCCGCGTACTCCGACTTCACTTCGTCGAGACCGAGTTCGGTGTTCACCTCAGCCGTATTGGTTCCTTTTGATGACGTTTCTAGGGACTGGCAGGAATTGATGAGGCTGAGGGCTGCTAGTCGGTTGCAAGATGGAGATGATTCAACGGAGTGTATGATCCGCAAGGCTTGGGAGAGCAGCTCTTGGCGTTGAATAGGCGGATTTTGGAGCTTTGATGCCAAATCCGACGGGACTGCTGGGAAAAGAGTGAGAAAAGCCTTACCATGAGGGTTCACATTGGCTAACTGACCCTCGATGCCCATGACAGATTGGTGCCCGGTTGTGGCTCCAATGAGCAGTGCTGCCAGCAATGTCACCATAAATGACTGCGTGTATGCCCACATCGTGAAGCTTGCTGTGATACTAGGTGCAATTAGTCGTTGGAAGGCTACAATTTGTGGTAGATGCAAGGAAAGGGAGCAAGGAAAGGTGTAACGGTTGAAGGAAGACGACGATATTCAGCGCAGTGAGGTCAGTTGACAGTACCTTGTTCAAGCTCACTGTTGGTTCGGGCGCTGTTGGTGCTGTTGAGGGCGTTAACGTAGGCGTTAGTCTTTCGATCAAAGTTCCAGCAATTGGAGCACGTCTCGTCAAGAAGAGCCCTTAAACGACTACAATGAGGGTTAGTTTCGGTCGCTAAAGGCGGATGTTGGCCCCGGCGACGGCGAGGCAAGTGTGGTGTTGGTGGAAGAAGTTCAGACGCGACTCGAGACGAAGTGAGGTTTGAGTTATACTAGTGCAAACCGCAGGCTTGGCATGCACAAACTTGTATAAAGTCACGTTATTTTTAACAGTGTATCTAGAGTCTTAAAGAGCTTCCTATATAATATAGGTAATTAGGTTATTATATTTACCCTAGTTATTACGTTTTTAAATATTAAAATACGGGCTAATAGCCTAAACCCAAATTTATATAGCAGTAGTATTATATAATATAATTATATTAGTTATACTAAAGGGGACTGATAATCGCACACCCCTAAACTCCTCCACGCACACCCCCTTATTCCTCCACGCACACCCCCTCCCCTCTTAGCGCTTCACCACCTTCTAATTGGCTCGGAGCATTTCTACGGAGCCTCCGATTCGCTCGCTTAAGTTGCTCACTAATTCCAAATGCTCTCTCCAAATGCGGCCTTGATCGCAATCAATTACATCCTCTTCCTCTCCCTCTACAATACACTCACCATGGCCCTCCAGCCGCCACGGCTGGCGTACTACCCTACAGCAGAGGAAGCGCATATTGCTCTACAAGCGCACGCATCAGCGCAGGGCTACGGCCTAGCAAAATACCGTAGTAAACCAGATAGAGTAGACATATGAGCATACATACCTCTAAGACGCATGCCGACAGCTCCGCCGCCAGCACCGCCTATTTCTGTAGTCCCTCGTCCAGCTCCTGTCGCTCGGAATGCCTATCAGTCGACGGCTACACCGGTTGATCTTTCTCGTATTGATCCAGCCCTTCTTAGGCCTACAGCTGCATCTACGGCAGCACCTACGGCAGCACCTACGGCAGTACCTACGGCAGCACCTACGGCAGTACCTACAGCAGCGCATACAGCAGCGCATACAGCAGCGCATACAGCAGCGCATACAGCAGCGTTTACAGCAGCGTTTACAGCTACACCTACGGCTGCACCTGCAGCTAAGAAGCGCGGCCGGCCGCCTGGTGCAAAGGATAAGGTACCACGGAAAAAGGCACTTTAGAGGAAAGATAGTACTCAGCCTACGCCTCAGCCTATGCCTCAGCCTCAGCCTCATCCTCAAGTACAGAGGCTTAGCCGAGAGGAGCTTCTACGTCAGCTTGCAGCGTATGATGAGGAAATCGAGGGGTATATTGATCACGGTGAAGAGTAGATGTGGGCGGCGATGCTAGGGGGCCAGGCTCGATGCAAAGGAGCCGTAATAAGGTGAGGGTTTGACGGATCTGGCATACTTGTAGGCACGTAGGCACTTCTAGAATAGAACTCTATTCTATACTTATACTTAGACTTAGACTACGTGAGCTTGTACCTGAGCTCGTACCTGAGGCTATATGTGAGGCTATGCGAATCGGCATAGCTATATAGCTGTACGTGAGCTCGTGTATAGCATCACATACGGCCTCGCGTATAGCATCACGTATGGCCTTGCATATAGCATCACGTGTAGAGAGACGTAAAAGTGAATGCCCGGAGCTTCCTCCGCACTGCTCCGAGCCAATCAGAAGGTGGTGAAGCGCCAAGAGGGGGAGGGGGTGTGCGTGGAGGGATTAGGGGGTGTGAGATTATCAACCCCCGTTTTATATAGTCAACTTTTCTCGCTAATTTATAGATAACGCAAAATTCCAGCGGCAATACTATACCTAGCTACGGTGTTCTATGCCGATGCTCGGTGTTAGGTTACTGGCGAGAGTTGGGTAGTTTTATATAGTTAACTTTTCCTACTAATTTATAGATAATATAAAATTCCAGCGGCAATACTACACTTAGCTACGGTGTTCTATACCAATGCTCGGTGTTAGGTTACCGGCGAGAGTTGGGTAATTTTATATAGTTAACTTTTCCCACTAATTTATAGATAATGCAAAATTCCAGCGGCAATATAACACCTAGCTACGGTGTTCTACGCCGATGCTCAGTGTTAGGTTACCGGCGAGATTTAGATAAAGTTTAGGTAAAGTTTAAAAGTTGGGGAGGGCTAACCGTACACCCCCTACCCCCTGTTATTTCACCGCCTTCTAATTAGCTTAGAGGGTTGCCCCGGTGCTTCCGATTTACTTGCTTTACTCGCTTACTAATTCCGAATGCTTTCTGTAAATGCGGCCACGTAGCCTCCAGCGCAGCCTATCTGATTTGTACAGCTGCATATACGGCCGTACGTGAGCTTATATATAAGGCCACACGAACCGGAAAGCATGCACTG
The DNA here is from genome assembly GCF_010093595.1 of Mytilinidion resinicola. Classification (NCBI taxonomy): domain Eukaryota; kingdom Fungi; phylum Ascomycota; class Dothideomycetes; order Mytilinidiales; family Mytilinidiaceae; genus Mytilinidion; species Mytilinidion resinicola. The sequence continues at coordinate 261,772 of NW_022985457.1, read as the reverse complement.
TAAAATAAAGAGGCTAGATAGCCTATGCCAATTTGTATAGCCTTATATATGAGCTCACGTGCGCCTAAGTGAATAAGAAAGGCTACACGTGCTAATGCACGTGAGAATAGAGCTCTGGACGAAGCTCTGAGTCGCTCCAGCCAATCAGAAGATCAGACGAGAGGGGGGAGGGGCGTTGTGCGTGGAGTGATTTAGGGGGTGTGCTAATAATTATATTTTGGTTTAAACCGGTCTGATCCAGATTGAACAAATGAGTGAATTCAATCACACTTAGCCTAAACGGGTAAGGTATCAGATTCCCGGAGTTCTGCCGGCTCAGCCGGGAGAAACACGTTATTGCCAGCCTTATTAACTACGGCTCCAGCCCCCTCCCCCTCTAGCACTCTATAATAACGAGATAAGCTTAAATAGACAACGGGAATCGATTTATACAGGTCGGATTACGTTTTACGCGAATTACTGGGTCTAACTAGGCTTCAAAAATGCGCCCCCTTTGGTACTCCGCCCGACGTTCCCAAGGGAGATCCCAACACCCCCCCCCCTCTTCACCTGGAACCTCACCACCATGGTACTCTTACGTCGCCCTTTAATCTGGGGCACTCTGTAGCCTCATCCATGGGCGTAGTTTGCGAGCCGTCTGATTATTAGGCTTATAGGACTTTATATGACAAAGTTATGTCTATAAAAATCCGGTCCAATTTGTATACATCCTTTCCGGTTTATACAACACTAATGGGATCAATCGGATCAATCTCCGCTTGAGGTTTGATTGGCTAGAGGATTGACTGATTGGATGGATTAACTAGAAGTGATATTAATAAACCGGCCGTCAATCCGGTTGAAGATTGGCCGGTTTACTAACCACGCTGATGGTGAGGTTATGCGTAAGGGGTTCGGGGCTGCAAAATGCTGGGGATTTTGCGATCCAAAGGAGACTTTGGGGATCGGGATACAAGGTCGTGGTATTGGCGAGCGGAGCGTATGTGCTTATATTGTAGAGGTAAGACATAGTAGAATACTGTGGATTGAGAAGGGTTTATCTGACATAGTCCTGGGCCAGAGCGTGGAAAGCTCTAGGGGTACGAAGACAATGCAAGACTTCTTTCTCACACGCAATATAACAGCGGTTTCAGACAAGACAAGATCAGAGATCCATTCAACAGAAAGTAATCGATCTCAATACCACCCCCACCAGAACCCTCCCATCTCAAGCCTCTTATCCCCCTCAAGCTTCCATCCAAACGCACCCCCTTAGCGCCTCCCCTTCCGCATGCAACACTTCTCCAACCCAAAGCAGGTTCGACACCGAGACGACTACCTCATCCCACCCTCGTAACCCTATCTCCTCCGCCGTCCTCTGTATCAGAGCACAAAACCACGCCCGCTCCTCTCCCTCCACTTCCAGCGCACCGAGTACCAGCACCCACAGCAGCATCGGCTTGAACACCGTCCACTCGCTATAGTATCGTGCTAAAAGCGCGCGCAGCCTGTCGGTTTCGATTCCCGTGAACACGATCCGTGGAGACAGAGGCGGAGAAGACGCTCGTCTGATCTTGCTGAGCAGAAGGAGGGCCGCGAGGCGGGAGCACTCATTCACGAAATTCGAACGATTCACCGCGTCTGTTTCGATACTAGTATCGAGCAGTCTGTGCGTGAGCGGATCAATATAGTCGCGGACGAACTGGGTATCTTGCCACAGTGGCCGTCCGCTTCGGCTGTGCTCCAGCTTCACCGTCATGATTGTAGTCGCCACGTCTCTGAAGATCTCGGCTAAGGTGTCGTCGGAGGGAAAGACAAGCTCCCACACATTGTCGCCGCCCGTGTCGCCGACGGGGAGCCACCACGGCACCTCTTGGCGTTCTTCTCGACGCTGAGAGAGCGCGCGCAGCGGGAGCGGGAATTTTACTGGCGCGTTGTTGAAGCAGGATGCTGAGACGTCGATGCTGTGTGATATCAGCCCACTGCACTTCATACCCCCGACGGTGTGGATTGTTGCGAGTACGTTGAGGTAGCGCTGAGAATGGAGGAAAAAGAAGATAAGGAAATGTGCAGCGGACGCACCCCGAGAGTAGAAGCCTCAAGATTCGATTATTGTCGAGCTTGTGCAGGCCCCCCTTCAGCCGGATGATAGTCCGCAAACCCTCCATATGCGCTTCATAGCTCTTCCAATCCTTGGCTATGTGCTTCAGACGTTAAGCTTTGCACATACATCGCCCGGCGGAGTGAATCGAGTACTCACACTGAAACACGCGAAAGCAAGAACTGCCCCAATGACCCCTTCACTCAACCCTTGACACGGATCCTCTAGCCTCCTATTCACATCTCGAAGGGCAAGGAGATGCAGTTCCAGCGCTCTGCTTCGGCCGCGGTCTGAATATCCAGGATTTACAGCTGCGATATCAAGAGAAATATGCGAGAGAATCTCGTAGAAGAGTGCCGGGTCTGACAGGCCGAGGGGAAGCCAGGTGTCTCTGAACGGGCGCAAACGGGGTGCTGGGGAGGTGCATACTACACCGCCCTCATTCTGATAAGCTCTCTGTACTTGCTTGAAAAATGAAAAACTCTAGACTCACAATAGTCGATTAAGAAGAATGTATCTGAGTTCATAGGGATTGGATAGCTAGCAAAAGGATTCGTCCGAGTGCCACCGGAGACTAGTGAAGGAGCCATGATCGCCCCTGTTGAGACTGGGACTTGACATTGACCTGAGGCTTGCTTGTCAATGGCCTTGCGACGGGGCCTGCCACGCCTTGAAGCTCCGATGTCTCGCATGACATGTTTTTGGATAGCTGTACGAACATCCTTGCGAGGAGCAACCTTTCCCGTGTGTTGGACTTGAACGAAAAGATACGCAGGATTGGGCATGATGACTCTCAACACTCGCTCATATCATCAAGTTGGAATCATTGCGTAAGTGTTTCGATTTCGCTTCCTTCGTTAGTTAGTCGCTTATAAATTAGCTTAGTAATCAGCGATTTAGTTTCAGGTATAGCTATGTGATCAAATCCTGTAACCATGTTCACTAGTTCACATTCACAGTCAAGACCTACTACCTTAGAGGGCCTCAGCCTACCCCGTTGCAGGATAAAGGCTGCTTCGTACGTCGCAATAGTCTCCTCGATCGGGTTCCCCGACGGTTCTGCTCCACTAGCTAGGTAATGCGATCTCGGGTTCTATCTGTACGCCGGTGGCTGAAACATGGCACAGCATAACATGGTAAGTGTGCTGTGTCAGAAAAGCCACGTGAGGCTGGGCTTGTGCACCCCGAGAAAAGCGAGAGGGGACGTGTTACACGATTTGTTGGGCGAGTGGATATACGTGATATGGGCATGCAACAGGCTTGGGGACAACGAGAGAAGGTGGGTGTAGATGTGGGCATGTTTGTGTAACGAGCTTAGGAGGAACCGGCTTGCGAGACACGAGAGGCTATGGCGTGCGCGTAGCCGGGAAAGCTATCTGCGAAACGGGAAGGAACTGGTTGCAGCAAGGCGTGCATGACAGGCTTGAAGATGTGAAGGTGTGGCGGACGCGTGGCCACGGCGTGGTGTGCCTAGGTATGTGGTTGGCTATTCCAGCTGCCCAGGTGGGCGAGGTGCGTCACTGGGAGAGTCTGGGCGAGGTTACCTAGAACGCTGGCTAGAGATACATGGTGCTAAGGAGCCAGTATGAAGATTTCGCATAGCTGAGTTGAGTTGAGTTCAGGATGGGACGCTCCGCGGTTAGGCTATGGCCGTAAGAAGAGTTGAGATAGTGTAGTCAATCCGTCGAAGCGAGGTCCAGGAGGTATCTCCGTCTATCACACTGACAGCCATTACAGACGGATCGGCCCAGACAGTGGACCCCGCGCGATCAGATGTCGAGATCCGAACAGTCCAGGACGGAGATGGGAGCCCCAGTTCCCCGAGCTCATGGACCCTTCAGATGCTCGAGCATGACGGACTGCGCCCAGTCGATCGGCTGCGGGAAGGGAGATACTGCTGTTTAGAGGCGATGTGCCGACAGGGTGGAAAAACTGGGCCTCACATGTGATAATCAGATGCTACTTGATACGTAGATAATAAGAACGGCTTCAATGAACGACAGAGATACACACCCGAAAATGGTGAGATGAACGAAAGGACTGTCTTGTACGACCAGAAAACGAGAACAAGACATAACACTGGAGGGAAAAGTCAACACCTACCCGTGTTGGTTAGATTACTATAATAGCGCCCTGCAGCTAGAATGGCCGGGTCATCCATAACTACCGCCAGCCTCGCGTATGCATATTCTGCTTCCGAGAGTGTTGTGTTACTCGGCAATGCAAGGGACGAAAAGGCCTCATCATGGCGCCTTCTTCATTTGGGGCCAGATGCAAGGAGGTGTAGGATCCTGATGCATGAAGGACAGAGTCCCTGCGCTGTGAATGGGGGCGGATGTACGGGGGGTGGTAGGGATCGGATCAAGATCAGCAGTAGGCGAGCGCGCACGTAAGTTGATAGACCTGAGCAGAAGAGTACCCAGTGTTTCCGGGAGCGAGAAAAGAAGCAAGGCACACACTCAACACAGTTCCAGAAGGGGTAATTCGGTCGACGGCGGCTAGAAAGCCACGAGCGGTCGACAATCTGCGCGGGATTCCCGAGCTAGTGGTACGACGAGTGCATCATGTCCAACTAGGTAAGGGTCTTCGCAATAATGCGGACAGACAGACACCTGGGTCCTAGGCCCTGGATAGTCTCGAATGGATGTTTTGCAGAGGCGAGACACGAGCTCAGCGAACAATTTCATGCGGGCTTGCGAGATGAATGAATAAGCCCCGTCCAGGCCGGGCCGTGGACAATAGCGGACAGTCATCGCCATGACGTTACGGCGAGGAGACGTACGGACATGAGTTACGGTTGGTGATGAGGCGCGGGAAAGGCTGAAGGGTTGGTATCTGGGCGTCGGCGAGGAGCACCGGCGCGAACGTCATGCGGAGGGAATCCTTTTTCAGTGTTCCTTGTGGCTATAGAGTGGACCAGACCTGCTTCATGCAGGCAGGAGACGCGCGTGGCTGTCGTACTTGGCGTGGGTGGTGGGCGTTGGACATGGGCTGCGAAGTGAGCCTGAAGCACTTGTTGCAGACAGTTCCAACACGCCGTAAGACAGCGGCCCAGCATCTCGCGGTCCGCTGTAACCTGTGCGGCATCGATCCTTGAGGCGACGACCTGCTTCCGTGGTGTTTGTGTCAGATGAGGCTCTTTGATGCGGGCGGCCGTCAATGTGTGAGACTCTGGACGCCTTGCAGACTCCTTATGTCAGATGCCGATGGGCGAGGGGTCCGTAGACCGACAATGCCACAATGCGTAGGCCCATTCGCAGCTCTACAGATTAGCGATTGGGAGGACTGTCGGGGGGTTTTCACGGACCTTGAGTGTGCTGACTATCCTGCCCGGCGCTACTACTGCACAGTCTACTTTGGCGAGGCCAATTAACGCGTCCCCGACACGCGCACGTACCAGGTCGGCTATGTTGCTTCTGTCTGACCTTTTCTTTTGGCGGGCAGGTTTGCGCAGACCCGAGTGCGGAGAGGAGTTGGCTGACGCTAGAGATGACGGGCATGAGGCGTGGAGTTGTGCTTTTGTCCACCACATGGGAGATGTCAGCGTCGTGGAAACGCGCCATCGGGAGTGGACCGGCATTAGCTGCCCGTATCGACGTTTACTTTTTGCCAGTGCCGAGGAGGAGCCCTGTCTCAGACACGCTCCTGGGGCCGCCGGCGGGTGCAGTTGCTGCAGTTGCTGCAGTTGCTGCAGTTGCTGCTGGAGAGTGCGTCGTGCTGTGGGCAACGTGGGCGACGATGCACGTCGAGATAGATAAGGAGAGTGCTGGGGCTTGTATGAATTCGCTTGATGATGAATGGAGAGAGCGGCGAGCTCCAGCAAAGCTTACCCTGCCACCTGCGCACTCGATGTCGTCTTCTGCTGGCCTTCTGGAAGGCTTGGGGCTGCCCCACTCGTCGAACCGCCACGTGGAGGAGGCGGAGGCGCACATGGCTGGGGAGATCGCTTCCAATCATCTCTGGCACACGTTGGACCAGCGATGAGGCAGCGCGGTACCACATCGAGACAGACATGTGGGTGCAGAGACAGCCGTGCCATGGACGGCTCTGCGGTCCCAAGTGATATCAGCGCTCAGAGGAGCGTGCTTCCGGCGCCACTGCTCGCATCGTGCCGCCCGCCAAAGTTTCAGGCCCAGGGGCTGCGTGGGCCCGTTGCAGACAGGCGCCGTGCGCTCGTGGTGGACGAGAGTCAGGACTGGCCTTTGCGTGGCACGGCGCCCCGAGTCATGGCGCTGGTGTTCTGGCGTCTGCGTACAAGGTTCCGCCACGAGCTTTGGTCGAGGCCGCTAAAGCTGCTCTCTCCGCGCCTGAGGGCCCTATCGCTGCCCTCTCCTAACCCCGTCCTCCTAGAAACACCCTCTGACCGCCTAGCATCCCAAAGAACCCAGCCGTTTCACCTGCTACCACAGACTGCCACACCCAACGGGTCCCTCCCACAGCCTTTACCACCAGAGCCGCCTGCTCTATCGTCCATTTCTTGAGTCGTCCTCACCACCCGTCCTGCACACCTCCACTCGCTGGCCGCTCCTCCTCCGCTCCCCGCCGCTCCGTCACCGCGAGGCTGCATGAATCGAACGACTCCTCCTCTGGCCGCCCTCACAATCGCCGCCAAATAATGGGTAATTCGAGCGGGAAGCCCCTGGGACCGCCTGGCGAAGAAGGTATGGCTGCCCCGTACCTCTATGAGCTGCACTCGACCGCCCTGCTCACTCGAGCCTGTCGCCTTATCTCCACGCAATTGCACACTGGCTAACCTCAAAGCCTCGCAGTGAACCTCAATCACTTCCGCCTGCTTCGAGTCGTCGGCAAAGGAGCATTTGGCAAGGTTCGCATCGTCGAGGAGAAGCACTCCGGCCTCACATTCGCTCTCAAGTACATTCGGAAGGATGAAGGTCAGTCACATTGGACACACGCCCGGGACCCGGCTGCTAGTCACGTTGAGGACCCGCCTGCCAGGCTTGCCATGCTAACGCCGTGTAACAGTGGTACGATCTGAGAGCGTGCGGAATATCATAAGAGAGCGGCGGATGCTGGAACATCTCAACCACCCATTCCTTTGCAATTTGCGTTTCAGCTTCCAGGACATTGAGTATCTGTACGTTGATATTATTTTGCCCCCACGTGCTTATGCCTACTGACAGCCTCAGGTATATTGTGGTGGATCTAATGAATGGCGGAGACCTGCGCTTTCACATCTCGAGGAAGACCTTCACCGAAGAAGCTGTACGCTTCTGGATAGCACAATTGGGTTGTGCTGTGCGCTATATACACCAGCAGGGTATTGTCCACAGGGACATCAAGCCTGATAATGTTTTGCTCGACTCTGATGGACACGTACATTTGGCTGATTTTGTAAGTCACTTCGAGGCTGAAATAGTGATGTAGCTAATTGTTTGTCATAGAATGTTGCTTCCGATTTCACACCCCACAAGGCTCTAACAAGCAAGTCGGGAACCCTGGCATATCTCGCACCTGAGGTATACGAGGGCAAAGGCTACTCATCCGAAGTTGACTGGTGGTCGCTCGGTGTGCTCTTTTACGAATGCATTTACAACAAAGTAAGACATGCAGCACTCCGTGACATCACACCGCTAATGCTCTCCAGCGGCCATTCGAGGCCAGTAACCATGACGGGCTCGCCGAAAAAATAAAGAAGGGAGAGCCCACGTTCCCCGTAACAAGCCCACCAGTCACCATGCCTTGTCTGCATGCTATCAGTTCGCTTCTGGAAAAGGATCGCAAGCAAAGAATCGGCGCTATCGGCTTCCACACTTTTTCTGACAACCCGTTCTTTAGGCCACTCGATTTCGAGGCACTGGAACGAAAAGAGATCGAGCCCATCTTCATACCCTCGAGCGAGAAAACCAACTTTGACGCAACGTACGATCTCGAGGAGCTACTCCTAGAAGAAGCACCCCTCGAAGCGCGAGCGAGGCGGCAAAAACCACGTGAGCAGCTGAAGGACGATGCAACAGACCAAGAGATTCGGGCCGAAGAGCTACACAAGATGATCGAAACCTTGTTTGAGCCCTTCAACTACACCACCGTAGCGGAGCAACGTCCAGCAGCCGCACCGGGCATAGTCGCAGTCGTCGAAGATCCCACGGCCACCAATCTGAGCAACAACAGCAATCACACTCCCACCTCGACCTCGTCCCCCAACGACTGGCCCCGCCCTACCTCTCAACCCAAATCCACCGTCAACGACAATCTGCGGCCCGCTGTCTCGCGGTCCAACACGAACCACCGCTCCACCACGCACTCCCCCAACGGCAGCCCGCCCCGCCTCCACAACCCCCTCGCCGCGCAAACCCCGACGCCCTTGGGATCGCCCTCCTCCCAGCGCGGCGAAACCGCAGATTATTTCCCCACCGACGACGGCACGATCCCGCCATCCTTCTCGCGGCCCATGAACCGCCAGCGCGGCAGCACGCGCAGCACCAGCATGGGCGGTGGCGTGCAGGTCGTGCTGAACGAGACGGGCTCGTGGAGCGAGATGGCGAACCAGAGCAGCGCGATGCTTGCGGACAAGAACGCGCAGATGGAGAAGCCGTCGGGGATGCTCGGCTTTTTAAGCCGGAAAAAGGGACGGGATCGGAGCCCGAAGGCGAAGGAAAGGGGCGTGTTGGGGAAAGAAGGCGCGAGAGTCATTATTAGTAATACGTGAGTGTTTGCCCTTGGGAGAAAGCCGGTCACTGGTTTGCAAGAAGGCGGGATGTCGGGAACTGGGAGAGCAGAGAAGAAGAGAGGGAGAGAGATAAGCAAACGCCGATTCCCGCTCCACGCCAACAAACGCTCGTTTTGCCCCCCCTCGTTCATTTTCCTCTCTCGGTCGGCTGGCTTTCTAATTGGCGTTCTCGGCATCCGATTGTTTCCAGCGGGAGTTTCTGATGAGGATCGATGTTTTATTGTCCTTCCGATGTCGAAGTTCTTCGCAGTTTACGAATTTCTGGTTTTGAAGGCGCGTACGGGGTCTTGGGGGGCATCTGGGGCGAGCTTTTTTTTTTTCTCCTCTTTTCGCGTTTTTCTGTCTGGTTCGAAACCGATATCCCAACCGCCAGCTGCTTGTTGTGGGGGGTGGCGTAGATGATGTTGCGGGGGTTGGTTGGCATCGTATACTCCTCGTCGTGGTGGTGGTGGGAGAGAGGCATTTGAATATGGTGGTCCGAACATAAAAACTATACCTATGGACGAGCTTGTTTGGGGGTTGGATGCAGACAGGAGGTGTGGATCCCGCCGCGGATCGTGTACATGAACATATGCATACACAGCATTTTGCGCCTATTTGTTTTGTAATTTTGGAGGGAGTAAGTCTGTGGTGGGGTTCAATGTTCAGTTGGCTCGATGAAGGGGGTTGGGGGGGGGGTGAATAACGCAGCTACAGCGAAACACGGAAATAAGGGGGAGGGATGGAAACCGAAAGTAGAGTACGAGGAGGAGCATAATGTGTCTTTTGTATGATGATACCGATATTTGTACAGTTCCAGTCCAGCTCTACCAGCCCTCTCTAGTGTTAGTGCAAACCGAAATAATCCAACCCAAACTCATGATATACACACACAGCTACATTGAGTTCCATCATATGTACACCTTTCATTTCATGTCGAGTCATGGCTGCTAGTCTCTCAAAGCCTCGATATCGACGACTTCCTTGACCGCCTCGGTCGTTAGCACCAGGGGGTTCTCGGCCTGCACGCAGATGCTGTCTTCGATGCGGATGCCGATGCCGCGGAAGCGGGCGGGCCAGCGGGGGGAGTCGGGGACGTAGATGCCGCTATACGCCAAAATATTAGTGCGGATCAGACAGCGAGGAGGGCGGTGGGGTGGGGCCTACGGTTCAATTGTTATACACTGATTCGGTTCCAAGGGATTCGTTCGCGGATGCCCAGGCGCGTCGTGCACGTCTAAGCCGATGAAGTGGCCCACGTGGTGGGGGAAGAGCGTGTCGATTGCCTTAACTCAGATGTCAGTAAGTCCTCCTAATACTCAAGTTGCATACAGATACTACACAGTACACTTGGTACTCCAAAGAAAAGGGCACGCACATCTCCGGACATGTCGAATCCCAGCTGGCCCAGCCCGTCTTTCAGCCCGTTCGACGCGGTGCGGTGCAGCTTGTCCAGCGTCATGTTCGCGTCTGCGCGGCAGAGCGAGACGCAGGTTCGCTGGACGCGGAGGATCATTTCGTAGAGGTCGCGCTGGGGGGAGCTGAATTTGCCTGAGGTGGGCCAGGTGCGCGTGATGTCGGTGATGTAGCCGCCGTATTCGGCGCCGGCGTCGACGAGGACGAGCTCGTTGCCCTCGAAAAGGGCTTCGTTGCGGACGTAGTGGATCGTGAGGGCGTTCTGGGTCGTCAGTTCGCACAGCGCGTGATGGTGTGGAGGATTCATACCTCGCCTCCAGCAATCACAGGCACGTAGGCTGGTCCGTCACAGCCCTCTCCCTTGAATTTGTAGTCCAGGAATGAGTCTAGGTCTTTCTCGCCGGAGAAGTGCTGGCGCATGGCGTCTGTGATGGCTCGGCCAGAGACTTGTCCAGCTTTCCGCATGTTGCGGACCTCCGCGTCGCTCTTGATCACCCGGAGGTTATTCATCAAGGGCCGCAGAGGCTTGACGGTCTTCTTTTCGGCATCGCGGAAGACTTGTGCTAGGCCTTTCGCGTTGTAGGGATCGAAGCCGCTTATGAATTTCGTGAAGGGGTTCTTGGGGTGCACGCTACTTGGGAGGTCGGTATAGATTTCGCTAGATCTTTGGATGATTCTAGGAAGGATTTCAGGGAGTCGGTTCACGCTTTCAGTCTAAGAGGTGTAAGTTTATAGATTTATGGATTTTGAGGGAAGAGTACCTCATCGGCGTTGAAGACGTCCTGAGCGGCCTGGATGCCAGACCGTGGCCCGTCCCAGAGCTCCGCTTTGGCATCTTTTGGGCGCACATAGAGGTGGAAGCTATAGTCTTCGTCCCCAGCTCCTTGCTTTTCTGTATTACAGTGAGTTGTTGTTCCCACAATCTAATAGACTTGTTCCCACCTATTATTGCCAATGCGTCCGGTTCATTGAATCCTGCCCCCACTTAGCTTTGTCCAATAGGATGGTCCTTTCAATGCATACCGGTCAAGTATAGGAAGTCGGGGTCTTGGTGGTATTTGTAGAAAACCGAGCCCGAGCGGTATTTCAGGTCGGATGCGGCGAGTATAGCGACGGCATTGAGAGGTAGGGATCTAGCAAGCTTCGTGCGCCGGTGGGCATATTCGAGGGCCGTAATGCCTGGAGTTACTGCAATCATATGAGCGAAGTGTCCGATATAGTCGCAGAAGCTTCAATAGCGCCTTACTCTCCCCCGCCTGTAATAGATGCGGGTGCGTCTCATACACGGGCTGGCCGAATTGGAGATCCGCCGCGGAAACCACCAATGCTCTCCTCAGACACGGTATTGGAGCACCACAGGTTTGCCCTCGCGCGGCAGACAGCAATGGGCGGAGAGCCGGGAGCATCGCTGGTCATTGAGGGGTGTACATGTACATGTCGTGACTGTTCTCGGGCAAAATTTCCAGTCACGTCGGAGAGTATTGCTATCGATAGAGGGCCGAACTAGCAAGGGAGTTGACGTCGTGCCTTTCTATGGTGCCACTCCAATCCTGCATGTTATCCACCATGTTGCCTGCCTGTATTTCCCCGCAGCCTCGAGTCGTATCTGTACCTCCCTCAGGTTGTCAGTCCGGCCTGAACATGCACCGCTGACCCCGCCCCGACAGCTACCTAGCGTGTCTTTTTGTTATTTCACCGCAAAGCTATCAGTATGCCTATCACCACCAAAATGGCTTCTACGGCGAGACCTCCCCTCGTACCCCCCGCCGATCTCGAGTCTTTTCAGAAACATCTCAACTCCTCGAAGCGTATAGTAGCTCTTGTTGGAGCTGGACTCTCAGCCTCTTCTGGTCTGCCTACGTTTCGAGGTGCTGGAGGACTATGGCGAACCCACGAAGCCACCGAGCTCGCCACTCCGGGGGCATTCCAACGTGATCCGGCCTTGGTGTGGCAGTTCTACTCCTATAGACGACATATGTCACTAAAGGCACACCCGAATCGCGCACATTACGCGTTGGCAGAGCTGGCACGGCGGAAGGATTTCATGACCGTGAGCCAGAACGTGGACGGTACCGCCTCCCTACCACCCTAGAAATCTACTTCTACCTATACTTGCACTTCTCCATATACCATATGCCCGTCGTACGACCTGAGAGCGGGGCTGACTGCTTGAATGCAGGTCTATCGCAACGAGCCTCGCACCCCCCTTCTAGCCTCAAGCTCGTCCACGGCTCGCTCTTCGACGTGAAGTGCAACGAGTTCTTCTGCGAATATGCAGAATCGAACAATTTCACCGATCCCATTGTGCCGGCCCTCGCCCTCCCTACAGACGAGTCCGACCCTACGACCACCGAAGCCCTCCGTGCCCGCGAGCTCGATATCTCTGACGAGCGCGTCACCCTCCCCGAGCTCAACATTCGCGACCTCCCGCGGTGTCCGAAGTGTAAGAAGGGTCTGCTCCGGCCTGGCGTCGTATGGTTCGGGGAGATGCTGCCGAAGGACACGCTTAAGGACATCGAGACTTGGATGGACGATCCGAGGCAGATCGACCTGATAATCGTGATTGGCACGAGCGCTCGAGTATATCCGGCGGCCAGCTATGTCGATGACGCGAGGATGAGGGGAGCGAAGGTTGCGGTCGTGAACATGGATCCTGCAGACGTGCCGGCTGGGGGGCTGTATGCTGGGGATTGGTTCTTCCAAGGTGATGCGAGTGAGATTGTGCCGGAGATTCTGAAGTCGGTTATTGGTGAGGTGGAGCTGCCGGAGCGATCATGATGAGGTTTGAAGGATCATTGAGTAGTATTTTCGTGTTGTTTGGAGTCCACACAAGGCGTTCGGTTGCTGGAGTTAGCTTGCACCCCCCCTTTATCTTCATGGGCCGGTAGGATAAAAATTCCAGAACTTCGTCGGTTATTCTCCATGCTCTGGCGATTCCAGATCTGGTTTCCTTTTTCTTGCACGAGTTGTGGTTGTTGAGTTATGTGCGAAAAGGTGGGTGGACGTGAGAAAACCGTAAATATTCAGTCTCTCTGGTTTCGACACTTCTTGGCAGCCAAAAGCTGCCCGATGGGGGTGGACGACGGTAGAACAAAACTCCGAGGTGAGGTTTTCACGATTTCTCAGACTCCCACAACATCTTCACGAATAGCTCAACAACCACACCTCGCATCGCAGACCTGACAGCAGGACGTGATTCGCCTGGCCCAACAGTATCTTCTAAGAATTATTGGAGAAGTAAATCCTGGGCGTCGTTGACTTGTTGAGGGGTGTGCAGGGCTCCACACCCTTGGAACTTGTCGCGGTTGCCAAGACTTGCCGTTTAGAGAGCATCTCCGGGGGCTTGAAAAAGGTGGCACGTTGAGTCTAGGGCAAGCCGCCGTGGATGTACGCGTGTATGCCACTGCCTGGGGTGACTTCGAGCAGTAGCAGACAGGGGTACGCACGAGATAGAGTGCTGGATGAGTGTGCCACGCTCAGAGTGGCCATTACGAGTGTTCCCCAGCCAGCCAGGCAACAAACGGCGTCACTATCTATACTAATATTGCAGAACGGTCAGGTTGACGCATTTCGAATTGCATAGAGCCGCGAGGGACCGCAAGCGCACCAGTAAACGGAGCCCCTGCAGGCAAACGCTCGATCTGGTTGCCTTTCCAACGCTGTTCCCAAATCTCTGGTTGTCTCGTAGCTCACATGCACTGACCATGGAAGCGCTATGGCCGTCGAATATCATGAACCCATGGACAGTAACACGTACTTTAGGACCTCAAGTGCCATCATTTGTTTTTCAATTGCAATTTCGAGGTAATCTTCCATCGCAAGTACCCTCCCGAAATTCGAATGTAATTGCCTATCTAACTTACTGGTTGGGGAGACAGCATCATGTATATACGCCAATTCCCAGGCTGCGTCCTTTCCTTCACCCCAGCCGCCTTCGTTCATTACCTTTTTTAGGCCCCAGCCTTTGCAGCGCGCTTGCAACAGTCCATCGTTCTTTTGTCTTCGTCCTAAGTCTACACAGCTCTATTATCCACCCATCAGCTCCAAGTCAATGAACTTCTCGACCACAATGGACGGCTTGCCTGCGACGGCGCCGACTGCCTCCAGCGCTTCGACCGTGTGGAACGCTGTTGATGTACTCTCTCTTGTCAACAAGGACGTTTTTGACAAGCATAACCCCGATGAAAAGTTCATGACATGTCCTGCGGATGTCGACGACGAGATGAGGCGGTGCAGGAAGAGGGGCAACAAGATGAAATGCTCCAAAAGCATACCAAGGATCCAAGAGTTAGGTCCAGAACACGCGAACCTCGGACCTTTACTTCGCAATTTAGCCGAGTCAATAACTTGTAGGCTACATAAGGACTGAATAGATGAGATAGTGGGCAGCTGGTTGGCAAGTTGTGCAGAGCTTGCAAAGCAATCAAGTCTTCACAAGGAGCCCTCTGAAGCTCACCCTAGTAGGCCGCCTAGCAGTAATAGAGCGATCGACATCTTACATACCAGTCAGTATCTTCTCGCCATGTTAATTGCTATTCGACTCTCTTACGTTACCTAATCCAGCTACGACGCAAATTCTGCAGCAACCAAATGAGCATGATGTTCTAGTCAAAACTACAGATCGACCTCTTTCGCTCTCTCCGAAAAGGATCAGAGAGTGAAGCATTAATAGTCAGCTATTTCCTATTGTTTATACCTTATCCTTTCCTGCTGACTTTGACCATAGCAACCAGAGCCGTCTGCGTAGTGTTCAACGATCCTACCTCCGCTACGCACAATGAGCCGAACCAGCCGAACTTCGAACCCGTCAAGAAATCGTCGGCATGACTGGCGATGGGGTTAACGACGCCCCCCCTCCTGAAGCAAGCAAACATTGGTATTGCCATGGGGTCTGGATCGGACATTGCCATTGAGGCGGCTGACATAGTCCTCCTCGAGTCCTTCTCCGCCATCGTTGAAGCAAGTCCAAATGCAATATTCAGAAGAGGGAGAGGAATTCCCTAGGGTCGACGAAGAAACGAATAAAAAGAATCTCGTGTTCAACAATGCCGCTGCAGACACACCAGAGAGTTTGAGCGTGCTGGAAGGGATTCAATGGTAGCAATTTCTTCAGCCGGAATCGAAAGGCGACCACGATGAGGAACAAGAGGTTGACGAAGGCATTCCTAGTGAGTCACCTCTGGCCCATGTACCGTGCGTCCCTCTCGCTCGCCCATATGATAGCAGTGGAATTAGATCCCACAAATAGCAAAGACTCGGAGCTGGATACGCTTGCTGCGATGATAGAAAAGCGCCTGACATTAAAGCCAGAACAAAATGCAGAAATCCGGACTATCATCGCTGAGATGAAATGCTCAAAACGATCCTACCAACCAGAGCTCGACTGCAACCCCATGGATTTCGACGACGATGCACATCCTGCGCTCCAGAGCGCATTGCCGCTCCCAGAATCCGGTGCTTGTTTAGAACCACAAGCTCCCGTCGGCGGAGGGGCTGACCAGCTGGAGGAACAAGAGAGTCTATTAGAACCGGAGGACATTTCTGAATATCCGGTTAACAAAGGAGGGCTTGGAACGCCCATATACTCTGCCCAGGCCTCCCAGGAGGAAAAAAGGGTTCTTAATGCGCCCTTACCATCGTTTCTTTTACTTGATCCACCAAGACCTCTAATCCCCACTCGAACGCTGATCCGCCGGCATTCTGTACCATCGTGGGTCTCAGGTCGAGGGAAAAGAGAGAACGCTCTTAAGTCTATAGACCTTGAGCATCGAGCGGAGATCTACTACGAAGATGAGGGTCCACCTTACCAAGCTTGAGTTGATGTAGGCTATCGCAATCTCTCCATCAATTTACGATCTCTTCCGCATTCATTTTCTCTTTATTTCATCATCTCACTTTCTGACTGTCCTTAATTTTTCCAACATTCATAGCAATCTCTTGAATCTTTAAATAACTTATTAAACCTACTTCTGGCGATTTGTGTGCCCCTTTCCTTCCTGTTTGCCTAGAACTACTTCCTGTAATGTGTTAGGTTTATGAGTTTAGTTAGTAATAATATATTATCAAGAGCTTCTCCTTTAAATTGAAACGAAATATTCCTCATTTCTTCAAATTCCTAATCTATCCTAGTGCCTGATACGTGTGTTCAATAGTCCCGTCTCGGATGTGTCTTCGTGAAAGAGCAAAGTTCAGAACTCGCCCGGCCCTCTTTCCTCTGATCACTCTCATTTACCTCCTTATACATGGACAACTTAAGATTTAGGAAGGAGATTCTTTCTTTAGGTTTCATTCTGGGTTGCGAGCGGCCGGGAGTGAGGTATTTTAAGGGATATGCATATATCTATTCAGCGTTTCCTTCTTCATTGAGCATTGCATCAAGGACGTTTTCGGAATATATATATAGGGGATTCAAGATG
Organism: Mytilinidion resinicola; assembly: GCF_010093595.1. Lineage (NCBI taxonomy): Eukaryota > Fungi > Ascomycota > Dothideomycetes > Mytilinidiales > Mytilinidiaceae > Mytilinidion > Mytilinidion resinicola. Next base: position 245,193 of record NW_022985457.1, on the reverse strand, counting down.
TTTTGCATAGATTTTATGATGTTGGAGCTTGAGGAGAGATTCATTAGTGTTGGGTTTTGAGCTCGGAGTGCATCACGTTCTAGCTATGCTTGCAAGTTTAAACTGTGAAGCTTAGAATGCTGAAGGCTGCATTAGAACCTATGTCTTAATTATGAGTATTTGGGCCTGCTGCTGAGGTCTTACAGCTAATGACAGTGGTGCTTCAGCTGTATCATGCACATGACTTTGGAGGTTCCGACGAGAGAACATCCAACTGGACCGCGCCGTACTGGACGGAGCTCTTAAAACTGCTCATGAGGTCTCGGAAGTCAACTAAAGTCCAACCTTCCTACCATGGTGAACCAATTTTGCGCTCACAGAGCGAATCTCTTGTCTCAATTGCCGTCTAAAAGACAATAGCACCACCTTGATGACTTGATTAGCACTGAGTTTCGTAAATGGGTAGATCAGCTTACCATCGACTACGATATCTGCGGCGTTGATGTAGCTACCGGCTGCAGAGCATAGGAGCACCAGCGGTCCCGTCAGCTCTTGAGGCACACCCATTCTGCCCATCGGGTTGCGATTTGCCCAGACGTTTCTAGCCCGCTCGAGGCCAGCTCCTTCATTGAGAATAGTATCCATGTATCCTGGAGAGATGGAGTTCACGCGGATGCCGTAGCGAGACCATTCTGCGGCGAGACAGTTCTTGAGATGCAATAGGGACGCCTTGGAGACGTTGTATGCAGCCTGGGGCTGAGGAAAGTTCACACGGTGACCGGAAATGGCTATGAGTAGGTTAGTACTTACAAGAGACACATCTCTGAATGATACATAGAGTAGTAAGCTTACAAGCGATGAAGACGATTGTTCCTCCGCTATTCTGATCTACCATTTGCCTGGATAAAAAGGTCAGCGCTTTGCTTCCGGAGATACGAGCGGCGATCTTACCTCGCAACAGCTTGAGCACAGAGGAAGGATCCGGTGGAGTTGATGTCCATAGTTCGCTTCCACTCGTCGACGCTCATATCGAGAGCATGGGTGCAGCCCACGACGCCTGCGAAGCAACACAGAATATCGACACTTCCTAACTGCCCCGCAGTCTCATTCACGGCGGCACCAATACTCTCCGCATCCCTAACATCGACCTTCTTGGTGATGATCTTAGCGTCCGGGAAGTCAGTCCTCAACGCCGCGATTGGATCAGCTGCTTGCTGAAGGTTGAGATCGAAGAGGGCAAGGCCAGACAAGCCATGCTCCAGGAGAGCTCGAGCACCTTCCAGGGCTAGAGTACCCGCACCTCCAGTGACTAGATCAATTGTAATTAGAATTGTTCACAGGATCTCCAAAGCTTCCATAATGCTAAGGTCATTTACGTACTAATTGCATTTCCTTCGACGTTGAATCTGTACACCGCTCGTCCTTCCCCACTCAGGTAGGGTGGCGCCGGTGGGGGCGGGGCTGTCATAGACGAAGATGAACCATCTGATAGCTGCATCTCGGGTAGCTGCCGGTTGACGAGGGCGTCCCGAGCAGGTTCCCCATTTTGCGCCATGTTGATAAACTTTTTGCTCAAAATGATATTATTCTGGAACTCGTCGGTGTTGGTGAGTTCGTGAACGAGACAAGAACGACAGCTGAGCACAACACTCTCGGATTTCGGATTCGAGCATTTATAGCATGTTGAGGAAGCCGCACAGCTTCTGCGAGACGTGAATTAATATGCGGATCGAGAGCAGAAGTGAATAGAGAAGGTTTGCCGAATGCGCTAGTGATAAAATGGGTTAGCTGGAATCCCATCATGTGACCATTTTCCTTCTATTAGTGCATACGGATACCATACAGTCTGCACATAATTTGTGAGGAGGTGATTGAAAAGATATCGGAGAGCTTAGATATTCTCCGTCCTCTACAACTTACGGGTACTGTTAGTATATTGACTAGCCTTGCTTCATTCTCCGGAGTAAGGTGCTTTACTTAAGTCCGACTTCGTATCCCACTTTGAAACTCTCCCACTTACTGCTCCAACACCAAAAGCCGTCCAGGACCAACTTGAAGTTGTTACTATATCGCCGTGTAGCCTCTACATTCCAGATTTGATAGAACCCCTGCGTTGAGATATTGCATGCCGCCGATATTCGCAAGCTCTGAGTCACATAATCTTCTGCGATTTCATCTCTCAAACTTCACAATACTTTATCAACATATCAAAATCTCCTGAATCTACCATTTCAGGCTCATTTCAACACCAAGAGATCATCATGCCTCCACCCCACCTTGACCACATAGTCATATTCGTCCCCTACGCTTCTCTCCAATCCGTTCCCACCTGGCTCACAACCCACTTCACTGTCTCCCCCGGCGGCCGTCACGGCGACAACAAGACCGAGAACAAACTCATCCTGCTACCTGACGGCTGCTACATCGAGCTGATCGCATTCATTGACGACGGCGCTACCTCGCGCGAGGGTCACTGGTGGGGCGACAAGAAGACCGGTATCGCAGATCTCGCATTCACTACAGAAGGCGCCGCTGGGCCTTGCATAGATGGTGTAGCTGAGCGACTGACCAAATCCAACGCAGAGGGTGGACTACAGGTCGTTTACCAACAGCCGCAGCGGGGTGCAAGGAACCGGCCGGATGGAACGCGTGTGGAGTGGGAGGTTACGTTTCCCACGGGCAAGGGTGTGCAGAGGGGGTTGGCCCCTTTCTTCTGCCATGATGTCACGCCGAGGGATTTGCGAGTGCCATTGAGAGAGACGAGTGCGAGACATCCGAGCGGAGCGTATGGTGTGAAGAGCTTGACGATTATGATTCCAGGAGAGGAGGTTGCAGGATTGGCGAAGACGTGGGAGGCGATTTTGGACTCTAAGAATGAGGGCACGGAGAAAGAGGCGAGGTTCACGGTTGGAAGCGTGCATAAGGTGGAGGATACGCCAGACCCGGTTATCATTATCAAAGCGCCGGAGGAGGAATGGCAGAAGGAAAGAGTGAAAGATATGGGCTTTCTGATTAGCGATCTGAAGATTGGCGCTTTCAACACAGTTCTAGCGGGGACTGAAAAGAGAGTGGATGCAGACGAGGAGTTTGATTTTGGAAGGATGCTCTTGGAATACCCGTTACCGCCTGCTTGGCCGAGAGCGGATGGAATGGAAGCGGTGGGACAGAGGGTGTGGAGTGGCCCCCCGGTGCCGTTTCAAGTTTCGCGTACCCACAACGCAAAAGTAGAAGAGGTGAGTTTAAAGATACATGCTTAGGATAAGAACATAGTATGAGGCACTTCTGCACCTATAATAGATTTTGACCCTGCTATCGAGAGATACTTCAATGCCTCATAAGAACGGCAATTCAATTTATGCTCATTCAGTGATCGTAAAGCAGAAAACCGGGCGCTCTACCTAGATCAAGGCCTCCCTACAACGCCCGTTGCCAATTAATCATCCTCTTCCCACTGTGGTGGTAGCGGTATTGAATAGTCGTCTAAACTATCCTGCATGGTCAGTCCCGCTGTCGTCGCCCCTGTTGTCCGTCTAGAATAGTGCGCTTGGGACCTGGGTACTCTGAATATTTTGAAAGGAGACGTGGGAATGGAGGATGGAATGCTCAGAGGTGGCGGGCGCGTTGGAGATATTGGAAGAGTGTGGTGGCTGTGTTGAGCATCATGTGGCGAGGCTTGCGTTCCTTCAATCGTCGATGCTTGTGAAGGATGGGTAGACTGGGTTGGTAGAGGGTAAGAGGATGGGATCCGCTGCTCAGGCTGTTCCTCAGGAGCTGGAATTTGACTGTATGACGGTTGGACGGAGATTCGTTGAGTGAACGTCTGGAGCTCGCTGTGTAGCTGCGCTGTCGCTTCTTCTGTACCAGTTCCAATTGTGCATTGGCTCTCTTCAAACTGTGAAGGTTCTTGTTTGATAGTTCGATCATATACCCCTGGGTTAGCAGGTACAGGCAGACCTTCTGTTTCTTGGAGAGTTGGTGTCGCCGAAGCCCGATTAGATCTCGCAGTCTCTACATTCTCAATTTCATGTATGCTATCTCGGCTTGCGCACATGAGATCAATCTGCTGAATCGCAGCTTCTGTTTCTTCCCCGACACCGGCGTTGGTAGGAACTGTGTTATCTTCATCCGATTCTTCTTCCTCGTCATCCGTGTCCGGAATAGTGTCTTTAAATATCCGTCGAGGAGGTGCTACTGGTGAGGATATCAGGTTCTCTTTGACTTGGAGTCCACCTTTTCGCGATATTGGTTTAACAGGGCTCAGTCGTTCTGCGTCTCCAGGCCGCAATCGCGAATGTAACAGAGAAGGCTGCTGTATATTCGTGGACTTCTCTTCAAGGGGAGACCTAGTAGATCGCTGAGGCGTGTTTTGTGTTGATAGTGGGCTTTCGGGCGGAGATTGCGAAGAAGGTATTTCAAGAGGGCGCCGGGTTCGCGGCGTTGAGCGTGGCTTTGAATTTACCCTTGTTAATCTAGGTGTAGACGCACTATCCACTAGCTGACCGTGTGAGGTCTCTTTATGGCCTCTTCGGGGCCGCAAGGTCCGGCCATTACTGTGACCTTTGCCCGACGGAGCTGCATCTCGAGCGGTTCTACGAGTCTGTCGTTCTCCCACTGGCCTGTATAGCCCACTGTTGGCTAGACGCTCTTCCATCGCAACAGCATACGTCCCATCTAACTCCTCTTGCTCCTCTTCGACATCCGATCGAACGTCAGGTTCTCGCCCAGTGCCTATCATCTGAGTCAAAGTCTGTTGCCGTTTTTCTTCCTCAGTCAACTCCTGACGACTCCTTCGTCTGACAGCAGACTTCCGGTTTCCCCCCTCATTTCTGGGTAGAGGTTGGACTCCGTGGCCCAACTGCGTGAGGGTCGCCTGCCGCAGAACACTGAGGTAGTCTTCTCCCTCGATTTCGGATCCGGACTCGGGTTCCGACTGTGAATCTTCCACTTGCTCCACCCTCTGTTTCTTTTTGCCCGAGGGCGGTGCTGTGGTAATCCACCCTGCCTGTGTCATGGTTTGCTGTCTTGAAGCGGGTGGTGGTGGGGATGGCGAAAGTATGCGTTTCTTAGTACGGCGCGATGGGAATTTCTTCTGCCGCAATACTGTTCCATGAGCGTACACGGTATCTTGATTGAAGCGAGCTCGTTTCTTAGGAGGCATGTCGAATTGTGAGGCTAGAGGTCTACGACGTGAACGATGGAGACGCGCCGAAGCTCAAGCTTGAGACGCGACGAAGATGCACCAACGCCAAAGCTCACGTGATCGCGTGCCGGAAATTCATGCGTCATCTCATTCCATTCATCCCGCATCCGGATTCACGCGGCCTCCATCCGTCGTATCTGTCGTCTTTGCTCTAAACATGTAAAAACATTAATGAAGTAATGAACAACATCCTACTTCCCCCCGGAACACCCCCTCTCTCCGCTGGTCGGCTACCTCACTCAAGACGCAACTTCGACACCACAGCGACAGTGAAGCTTGCAGATGCCTAGCAATGGCTGGTGCGCGAGGTCGGCCACGCAAAACAGCCGATTCAACGAATAATAGAAGCACTGCTCGTACAAGAAGCTCCAGAAAGACGACGAAGAAAGATGCCGATATTCCAGATGTGTTTCAGGATTTGCTTGCAGAGGCAGCGCCCTCTGCTAGTGCCGGCCCGGATGAGGACAATAAGCCTTTAAAGAAGCGCAAGACGGCGAGGAGTACTCGTATAGCGGAACCAGGAGCACAACCGCCTCCTACTACTACCGAAAGTCGAACCACTCCCCAGCGAGATCCTTCCCCGCACACTCAAGACGATTCGGTGGACAATGGTTACAATGGGACTCGGCTGCTACAAACGGTTACAGATTACTCCGAAGAATCCGAGGAAAGTGATCTAGAATGGGAAGACGTTGGTATAGATCAGGCCGAGGAAGGGGATCAGAAGTCGGACGAGGAACGTCCCATTGGAGACATTTCCATTGTCCTGGGCGGCGACAAAAATGACCAAAAGGCAAGGAAGCAAGTGCGGCGGAAAGGGGTGACTGCTGCAGAGAAAAAATTAAGGCTTGATATCCATAAGATGCACATCTTGTGTCTGCTCTACCACGTTCATCTGAGAAACGCATGGTGCAACGACTTCAAGACGCAGGTATTTGCAACGCTCTACGTATCTTAGCATAATTTGACAGTATTTCAGGCTACCTTGCGAAAACTGGTCAACGTCAAGCTGATTGAGAAACTTGCCCAAGATCCAGAACAAAATCAAGGGCAATCATCAGCATTGTTCTTAGATGGGCTGGTGAGACTCAAAGATTTATGGTCGCAGAGATTCTCTATCACAGCCATGGGACTCCATAAGCCACGGTGGGCTGATAGTGAGGAGGCCGTTCTAGATGTAAGTCTTTAAATGAACTCAACAGGAATGCATTGGTCCTAACTCTGTCCAATTTTGAAGTTCAACCAATTCGATGAGCTCGACCCCCCTATGGAATGTCCGGACTTCCGCACTGCGGCACACACACTTCGAGGTTCTCAGGACGTCGGAGCTCAGTTATTTTGTGCACTTCTTCGAGGAATCGGCGTAGAAGCCAGACTGGTTTGCTCTTTACAGTGTCTGCCGTTCTCATCGGTTGCTCAAAGCTCCACTCCCCAGTCAATCTCCAAGACGAATCGCATTGTCCTGGACCCATACAATTCGGATATTTCCCCAAGCAAGTCCACAGCCCCGGTCGCGTCTGCTTCGAACACTCCATCTACTCCATTGCGGCAGCGTCCCGTGCGACTATCCAAGCTTGGGCAGTTCTTGACAGGTCAGAAGACATACGATGCTGGCAAAGCTCCCCCGTTACCGAAACCCAAGAAGAACTATCATACAGCATACCCGGTTTATTGGGTTGAAGCGTTCGATTTCGCATTGCAGAAATGGATTGTAGTAGACCCACACTCTTCTTCCACCGCCAACAGACCAGATAAAATCGAACCTCCCATGAGCTACTCACAGAATACGCTTAGCTACGCAGTGGCGTTTGAAGAAGACCTGTCAGCGAGAGACGTTACGCCGAGATATGCGAAAGCACTGAATGCGAAGACTCGCAAGGCCAGAGTTGAGAGTACTGAAGGAGGTGCGAAATGGTGGAAGAAAGCACTGAAAATCTTCAGAAGAAGGACGACTCTAGACAGAGATCAGGTCGAAGACGCTCAGCTTGCACGCAGAGAGGCTGCAGAAGGAATCCCGCGAAACGTTCAAGACTTCAAAGGTCATCCTATATACGTACTTGAGAGACACCTCAGGCATAACGAGATCATCCAACCCAAGAACCAAGTTGGCAAGATCAACGTAGGAAGCGCAACTGCAAGTAAAATGGAACCTATCTACCGTAGACGCGACGTGCATGTTGTGAGAAGCGGAGATAAATGGTATCGAATGGGACGAGAAGTGAAGGAGGGTGAACAGCCCTTGAAACACGCCAAACCTCGAAAAGGAGCTCGAAGCTCTCTTGGTCCCGACGAACTCGACGCCGAAGACATGGAAGATGTCGGCGTCGGATTATACGCAGGATTTCAGACAGAGCTATACGTCCCTCCGCCCGTCGTCCGCGGTAGGGTACCTCGGAACGCATTCGGAAATCTCGACATTTACGTGCCATCCATGATCCCAATGGGAGGTGTACATATCCGCGCACTTGAAGCAGCGAAGGCCGCACGAACCGTCGGGGTTGACTTCGCCGACGCTGTGACGGGCTTCCAATTTAGAGGCCGACATGGCACTGCAGTCATCCAGGGTATCATCGTTGCCGCCGAGTATCGAGAAGCGATCGAAGCTGTCTTGAAAGGAATGCTGCAGGCACAAGAAGATGCACAGAATGCTTTACGCAGTGCGGAAGCGTTGCGGCTTTGGAGACGATTTTCTCTTGGTCTCCGGATCGCCCAGAGAGTCGCGGGATACGAAATCAAAGAGGACAAGGTAAACCTCCAAGAAGAGCTGGATCAAGAGGAAGAGCACCTTGACGAGCAGCAAATGGCTGGTGGCTTCTTTCCTGGCGCTAATTTGGGGACCATTGATCCAATGGAGGCTAGGAATGAATACGAGCACGAGCACTTTGGGTTCGATGGCACTTCTAGGGGTAGAGTTATCTCGGATGTAGTGATTGATTTTATTCCAGAAAATGCCAATAGCTTCGGAAGCTCGCTCTTAGAACAGGTCTCAATCACACCACGAAGTACGCGAACGATACCTCAGCATCAAGAGTCGCTCAAAGCAGACCCAGGCGATATAAGAGGTAGCTTTATACCAGATAGTCCGGGCGATCAAGGTAGAAGATTCATTCCAGACGAAGAAGTTCTTCCAGAGGAGAGTCACAGGGTCCCTCCTCGGCAGCAGAGTGATCCAATGGAAATGGACACAGCGGGTGGATTCATCGTCGACGATATATCCAAAGATGATTCAGTCGAGCAACTGGAACCCGCCCAGCTCCCCGTGCCCGCAGAATCGAGAGACAGCGCAATGCAAAAAATGCCACAGTCCTCTCAACCATCAGCGCCTGCAAGCGTCTCCATGACCGCAGAATCAGACTCGACAAGCCAACAACCAGCTCAAGACGGAACCTCGATTCAGGTTGAAGAGCAAGCTGCAGAAATTTGGCAAGATCCAAAACCCGCACAGCCCGCGGACAACGACGAGCAATCGAGCGATGAAGACCGCAACTCATTACTGTCTGAAGACCCGGAAGATGAAGATGCCGACCCGGATTGGTTAGTGTATACAACATAGATATCTGGATAACCTGCATGTTGTATCAGTAGCTAGATATGTAGAAAACTTTGGCTCTTGAGACCTTTATTTTTCTCCTTTAGACTTCATTGTTGGACTAACTTTGGAGATTGCAATGATGCTATAGCTGTGAGTGATTCACATAGGACCCTTCTCAACCTTCCAGCTTTTCTTGTATCATCTCCTCCGCCATCTCCTTTACTATCTGAATAACCCGCCTGCAATCCCCCGTCACAAGTTCTTTTTCTTCCCCTTCTCTTTCAGATCCTTCTTCCGCTCCTCTACAGCCTTCCTCGCGCATTCTCGCGCCAGCTCAAGCCCCCCCAACATTCACATTCGACAGATCCCTCATCGTTGCCACAATCTCCTTGCTCCCCTGCACCGACAGCTTCGCCCTTCCCTCCTCGGGGCCGGTGGAGCGGTCGGTGCAGCGGGGGCGGTTTTGCAGTTTGCGGATGTGAAGGGCAACGTGGTTGGGGGACGTGGTCGGGGGACGTGGTCGGGGGACGCGGTAGTGTTGGGTAAGCGGCTGAGACGTTCCCTATGCGTGAGTGAGTCTGGGTTGGAGGCGCTGTAACGAATGAAAATGAAATCCGTGATATAAACGCAATTCGTGGTACATTTCCCCACAAACCCCACAATTTCGCTTTGACTTTGTCCGAGCCTCTCCCTTATTTCGTAGCTCTACTAAACCGCGCGAACTTGCACTCATGACCTCCAAGAAGAACAGTAAAAGCCAAAACAACATTACAGCTCCTGAAAAGTGGAGATGGAAAGAACGGATACCATTTTCCGAATTATGGGATCGAAAGTGAAGACGTTCCCAATAGTCATGCCACCCCCCATGGCTGGCGCAAGGACTCCGCCCGTGGTGGAAAACTAGGAGAAAGCCAGGAAAAAGACAAGGCGTCAATTGCAAGTAGCCCACCAATTCCAGCAGCTTTTGCTGCTGCGCCTTTTCAGTCCCTATTCGCCACCATCTTCTCAAAAGAACAGCTACACGCCTCAATCGTATTCCCCCACGGATCCAACACATACAGCGCCACCGTCCGTACCTCCTCCCCCTCCGTCGACTTCGGGCTCACCGTCTCCCCAATCTTTCGCCCGCCCGCCGCAACCACCCTCGCACACAGCGCCTCGGGATCCGGATCCGTGACCGCGAAGTGGAACACGCCGCCGCGCGTGTAATCAAACGAGGACGGCACGCTCATCGGCGGATCGATGAACTGGAACAGCTCGAATCCGACGCTATTCCCCGTCGCCAGGAACGCGACCTTGACTTTGTGGAGGCGGGAGTCGTAGATGCGGAAGATGGGGGCGTCGGGGTCGGTGGAGCGGTCGGTGCAGCGGGGCAGGTTCTGGAGTTTGCGGAAGCTGAGGATGCTGGTGTAGAAGGCGATTGCGGCGTCGATGTCCGGGACGTGGAGGGCGACGTGGTTGAGGACGCGGTTGAAGGGTGCGACTTCCATTCTGTGGTGGTGTTGGATGAGCTGCAGATATACAGCGACGTGATGGAAGAGGTCTAGGAGGATGGCCACTTACGTTTGATATTGTGAATGTTTACTAAGATAGAACGTTGAGTGCTAGGAACAGTAGCGCAAGTATAGGAGAAGCGGGATAATAGTGTATGAGAATGTAGTGACTTGGCCGCTCACCGAAAGAGGGACCAGCTCTCCTTAATATGGGTATTTATTTCTACCAGTTACCCCATAATCTGGCGTAAATATGGCTGGTCTGGTGCGGATTTAGCCCCACTAGGTTGATCACAAGCCTTTAATGCATGTACATGAGTACCAAGCGAATAAGCATCCTAAATCATTAGACTCTGGATAACTTGAACCGATACTCTATGGAGAAGGTTCGGCCGGTCTTTGCGGATGGTGACCCCTCGCTGAAAGAAGCATGGCAGAGCCGACCCCGGGAGGTCTTATCCTCGAGGAAGTTTGTGAGGAATGCAGAATGTCGAAAAATGCAGTGCTGGAAACAGCGAAGTGGAGCTATATGATGATTCTATTCGCTGCTGGCGAGGCAATTTTGCAACGTTAACGTGGCTCGAATAGAGGCATGAGGAGGAAACTCTAGTACAAAAGCAGTCGTATGTGTGATACGTATTTACGTGAGAGACGCGAATTGAGAGAGGTCCGCGATGGCCAAGGGAAGAGGTAGAAATGAGGTTGAGTGGGACCGTCCCGATCCGGCTAGTTCTCCTTACCACGTGGTATATGTCAATTCACTCCCAACTGAAATCAGAACCTTTTGCAGCGATCACATAGAACGACATGCTTTAGACTTTTGTATTTCATTTCGCATGCTACATCGAAACGCGACCCAGATGCGCAGAATACTTGCTAGATACTCCATCCAACGCCGTCAACGCAAAACACCACCTGCCCATCAAAACCATCGTAACCATCCTGCCCTTTTCGTGACTACTCAGCTTCTCAAAAGCCCTACAACATCAAGAAAACAGCCGCTGCTATCGCAGCGACCGCTCCCATCGCGTTGGGTACGAACGTGCCAGCAGCAGACACCTTGATCTGCACTAGCTTACTTGACGCAAAGGTCTTCCCGGGATTTGTGCTGTTGAGCGTGCCATCCCAACAGTATTTTGTAAAGCAGGTCTTGCAAATATCTGGCACCGTCGTGCCTGTCCTGTTCAGAGACCGACTCAGCACCGCGCAGCCCACGCAGGCGGGGAAATCCGCATCGAGCGTGCCGTTGGCCATCGTGGCGACATCGTAGCCATTCTCAATGATGGCGTTACGCTCGGTGTTGTTGTAGGAGAGTGTGAAAGTGGAGACGTTAGAGTTGTAGACGTAGGGCGTGTTGGGGACGTAGACGACGAGGGGCGCGTCTCCGGTGAAATTGGAGCTGTCGCAGCCGAAGAAGGTCGGGCGCTTGTTCAGGCCTAGGTTTACAAAGGTGTTTTGGTCTGGGATTGAAGGGAAGGCGGTGCCGTTCTCGATGGTCTCGTTCAGCGAACGCTGGTAGGTTGCGACGAGAGCAGTGCCATTGGGCCAATTGGCCGCACCATTGTCTGCGGTGGTATCGGCCGAAGAATCGACGGCGAAGATAACGTCGACGTGGCGGACAGGCTGAATGAGAGGGTTTAGCGGGATATTTTGAAGATCTTCGCCGCCATCGACAAGAGTGAGACGCTTGTTTGCGGCGTTTGGGTTTGTCTTGTTGTTGAAGTGGTAGAAGGGGTTGGGTGTCCAGTCCGCAATATCGTTCTGGTCTTCACCAAGATCCGTAAGCACGTTGGCGATGACGGACTTCAGTAGTTGCGGAGCGTCGGTCGAGTTGAGATTCAGTATCAGCTGATTGAAGAGGGAAGAGCTGGTGCCCATGACATATCCAACATTGTCAAAGCCCTCGATACATTGCTGGTTGGAATCGACTTTGCCACCAGTGAAATTTGAGCCGACATATCTTAGCGGCGCGAAGCCGTAAACAGTTGGGTCAAAGCTACCTATCTCCCAAGGGTTGAACTCGTAGTTGGTCGCGTTTCCAGAGATCAGGATCTCGCCTGGAGCACGGCCGTCCGCTACGAGGATGGGTAGGGGAGTATTGCCTGCGGCGAACTCTGTGTCATTTGCAATGGAGGACCAGGTGTAGGCTGGACCTCCGTCCGTTGCGTTGACAAGCTGGAAAGAAAGCGCACGGCCCCAATAATCGGTCAAAGAGGTGTTGAAGTTGCGTGCCTCCGATTTGGCATTCACAGTGTCGTAAAGATCGTCGTAGTACTGAACGGTAGAGAGAATTTGGATCCCGCCAGATTCCGGTCCTAAAAGCCATTAGCACATCAATCTGGAATACTTCAACACGGGCAAGGGCTGCAGATGATCATACCCTTGAGAATGGAGTTGCTAAATTGCCACAGGTCTCCCGATTGATCTGGGGTCGAGTTGATGAGGTCCTGAACCGAAGTATAGTTGTTGACAAACAAGCTGCCCACGAGCCACCCTCCTCCTGATAGACCGGCTAGATACGTCGCAGATTGTAGCAGACCTCCCAATTGACCAGTGTTGGTAGCGTTAGGCGTCCTGTTGTCGTATGCAGCCAAAGCCCCAGCTCCGTTCATCAGCGCTCGCCATCCTCCACCAGACACCGCGATCGCAACGTTTGGCATCGCAGACGAATTCTTCGCGTGGCTGTCAACGTACGCGCCAGCATCGAATCCGGTGATGTTCATCCGCACGAGAAACTCGCGCATCGAAGACACAGTATTGCTCCTCCTCTTCTCGAGCCATGATGTTTCCTCGTCGGAGAGCCCGTTCGCGAGGCGGATGGTAGGACGCGTGGAGGGACAATCCACTGCCGCGGGTGTGTAGCCGTTTGGTGCATCCGGGGCTGCCCGCTTCCACGCGTTGATGGCGCGGGCTGCTTCGAGGGAGGGCTCCTGGTATATGGCGTTTGCTGGGCATGTCAGCGCTGTGTCGCGTGCGCAAGGAGCTGTCAACGAAGCTTACCCAACGTGCTGTCCGCAAGCGACAAAGCCGTAGCCAACTGCAGCACTAGAGATGAAGTCTTCATGATTGCAAGGTGACACAAAGTGAATTGATGCCAACAGCGGAGGTGGGCGGGTATATAAGATGATACAGCTCCCCAGGGCTGTGCCCATTCCGCCCCCTGTTGGGCTCAGCTCTGACGATGTGGGACTGGTGCGCGAGCACTGTTCCTGGGCGCTGATCGACTACCACTGAAATTATATTTACCGCGATATGTCATCGTTTCAACATGTCGAATTTAGGTGAAGAATGAGAAGGTACAAAGGCATCGAGAAGCCTCCGGTGCTTCCGCTGGAGGGTTGCGTCCGACTGTTCCGAGGCGCTATCAAAGAATACACTCCGCGCCAACGGGTTGTTGACGTATTTTCTGTGGGGCCGCGGCCTAAGGAAGAGCCAAGATCTGGCTAATTCGGCACGGGTGCCGGGAGACGACCCTGCCGATGTGCATCCCCAACCTGGAGTCCTTGGTGTTGAGGAAGAGGGCTGTGTGGTCCTTTCGTTGCCATCCCAGCCGACTTCCGATCTTGGGCCAGCACCACGCTCTTAGAGGCTGAAACATCTCGAGGGAACCACGCCCACGGGTACCCAGTTGGCGAGAAAGCGACCCATCGTGGAACAGCCGGCTAGTCAACTTGTAACCCAGCCCTGGAGCCAAGACCCGTCCCCAGGGATAACAGAAGCTGGGACGACCACAAGAGCTCAGACCATGATGACTGATGCCATCTGGTGTACCACGGTGTGCCGGGATCCATTTCAAGTCGCAAGTGCCGCCTCGCGGTGTATCAAGGCGAGCCGCTACTCCTCATCCGCTTCAAAAAATCAGATACCTAGGGTGACCAACCCTTTTTTCTTTTCTAAGTTGCGTGAACCGCAACTTCGAGTGCGTTCTCGGATCTGGATACGACTGCCCTCGTGTCTTCTAACTCTATTCAGTATCACGGTGCGACTGTTGTCAGCTAGTCTCTTACCGTTGGACTCATGACCCGCATCACATACCGATTCTGGTGATGATATCGGTAGCCTTGGGCAACTCATTCCGTCAGCAACCACTACATTGGCCGGTGGAAGTTTTGCTCAGTTACTGGGCCTCGATCGCACATCGCTCAGCAGCTTGTGACACATGTGAGTCTCGATATTCACATAATTCACAATGTTATCAATGCTTGTTCAACGAGCGTGTTTTGTTTTTGATGTTCTCTCTTGCTTCGTAGCTTCGTCCTTGTTTTTCAATTTAGTCTCCTACGACACCGGTCCCGCCTTTTGCGTGTCCTCCATCCCTCCGACCACTCTCTACCAGTTTCGCATCCCGATATTCCCATTCTTAGGTACTGCCCTTGAAACTTCAGGCTGCTTCGGCATCCTTGGCTTCCTTGTATAGGTGACTGTATGAAGCGCCGGCAAACTCAAGAGCATCCTCAGGCTTGGCGTCACGCTTCGCGGCTTCGGCGTCCTTTGCCTCCTTGTACAGGTGGCTGTATGAAGCGCCAGCGAATTCAAGAGCGTCTTCAGGTTGGGCGTCACGCTTCGCGGCCTCGGCATCCTTCGCTTCCTTGTACAGGTGGCTGTATTGGGCGCCAGCGAACTCGAGGGCGTCCTTAGGGTTGGCATCACGCTTTGCGACTTCAGCGTCCTTCGCTTCCTTGTACAGGTGGCTGTATTGAGCGCCGACGAACTCGAGAGCGTCTTCAGGTTTGGCGTCACGCTTTGCGACTTCGGCGTCTTTTGCTTCCTTGTACAGGTGACTGTATTGAGCGCCGGCGAACTCCAGGGCGTCTTCAGGTTGGGCGTCACGCTTTGCGACTTCGGCATCCTTCGCCTCCTTGTACAGGTGGCTGTATTGGGTGCCGGTGAACTCGAGGGCGTCCTCTACACAAATGGTTAATCCTAAGCTTCTTTTGCATGCTTCTACAGATCTCGGCAAACAAAGAATGACGTACTAGCCACAGGTGCTGCAAAAACAGCAGCAGAGCCGCACAGAACTGCCACGGCGACGGAAGACTTAAAGAGCATATTGAATTATCGTTAACAAATTATTTTGGATAGGTGTGCCTGAGAAAGTGGTGGGAAGCCTCTGCTTTAAGATGACCGCCCGCAATAGAGGTTCTGATGGATTACTCGGCTTCTGACAGATTGAACACAGTTTGCATTACGAACGAAAGACCCATTTACCAGGTTCGGGTCTTTGCTCCGCTCTCGGGTCTTGACTTTGAGAATCCAGCATCCTTCTTTTCCACCGCGTTCTTGTGCAGATGTGGAAGGTAACACAATGCAGTATCGTGAAAGTCCACAAGGATCGCCGAATAAAACCAATCATCATGGGATCCAACTCACGAAACAAGCTCTACTGGTTGATTTAAGCCTTCTAGCCCTTGCTGTCGTCTTCCCCACTGGGAAGGCGAATCGATATACGCCATGTTTTGTCAAAATGCTTCAGATAGGTGTGGAGCTCCAGCAATCCTACTCCTTCCTTTTGCGGCATCAATAATCGGCCCGTGATCAGTTAACAATCGTATTCTCAAATTATACGCGTTGTACTATTCAGAGCTGACGATTTCTAAGCTGACGGCGTCTTCAAAGTAAAGCGATTATGGGGTCTCCGAAGCTTGTTCAACGTTACACGACCGTTCACCTTCCTGGTGCGGGCCGAAATCGCGTGGCGATTTTCATCCGTCGATCTTTTATAGGCAGCTTCCAAATTAGGCTCGTAGAGCAACCATATCCCAAGACTCAATCCAGTTAGATTCCTCCGCCCTAAAAGCCTGGACTAGATACCTAAATTATAGCCCGGTTCATCGTGCTTTACATTATCTCGTCCCCGCACGCGGGATATCCGTGCCGTAAGCCATCGTCGGGAGCCGTAAAGCTTTTCTGAATTTCCGAGTTTGTACTCCTTTCCAACATTATTTTTCTAAGCAGAGATATACACTGTCATTCCCCGCTCCGAAAGCCCAGGTCTCCCTGTCTCTTTCACACCTTCGTCTCCACAACCATGACGCCCACATACTCCCCTCTCAACTCACAAGAGTCCGACAGCGAATCCGCCGCCATGATCTCTTCCTCTTCAGACTTCGAAAAACTCCAATCTCCACAGTTCTCAAATCGGCGGAAGCACTCCATCTCCGCCAACATCGTCCACTGGGCAGCTCACGTGATCAGCGTCCTCATAATCTTCGGCCTAATACTCAACCTTATTTTGAGAGACATCACGAAAGCAGACACAAAGCCAGAGCATAATACCAAAGCACAGGGTGTATGGACACCAGCGGATGACGCATTGGGTGATACAACGCACACAGAAATTTTCCAGAACTCGTTTTGGGAAGACTCGCCGTACAAAGGCCCGCCAACCGAAGAGATCCTCGCAAGATGGCATCACATCACCCATACCGGGCCGTTGAACATCACGAGGGAGGAGATGGAGGGGCTGGAGCTTTCAACGGATGCGGTGCAGTATCCGGAGGAGTTTGGCGGCGTGAGTGCCCAACCTAAGCACTGCTGCCACCACTTCATTCAATATCAATCGTAGGCATTCAAATGAACTTTTACTAACACCTCTACCACTACAGGGCTATGTAGCCTACCTCGAGTCCGCCCACCAACTCCACTGCCTCCAAGCCCTGTGGGAAGACCACCACTGGAACACTAAACCCCACCTCCGCCACCTCTTCCCAGTCCTCGCTACCAAACTCGCTACCGAGCCCGACATCACCGAAGCTCACTTCGAGCACTGCGTCGATGTGCTCCGCAACCGGCTTATGTGCACTGCCGACGCCTCTTTGGTAACCTTCCGGTGGGTCAAGGGAGTTAGCGGCCCGTACCCGTACTTTAACACGAAGCATGAGTGTAGGAGCTATGAGGGGTTGCTGGGGTGGGATCGGGAGAGGAGGCCCGGGGATAAGTTTCCGGATGGGTATCCGTGGCCGAAGCCGGATGGGGTGAGTGAGTTGGAGCGGGCGCCATAGAAAGGGGATGGGGGTGAAGGTGCCACGTGTAGCTGCGAATATGCTGGGGAGTTATGCTCGCCTGTTGTGAGTGAGCTCCGAAGATGTCATACTTGAGTGGATGTACGGTTTTGCGATTTAGCGTAACGATAGGTTTTTTGGGATGAGTTCTGGGAATGGAAAGAATATTTCTGATTCTGAGTTTTGCCCTTGAGGATCGGATCGTCTTTTCGGAGACTATTGCATTACGAAGTCTTGATTAGTTATTCAGCTGCTCAGCCACCAGATCTCTTGGTTTCCGGATTTTGGAGCGATTGGAAGTTTAGATATGGAGTCCAAGGAAGAATAGAACTGAATTGGACGCTTGTGCGCAGATCACAAAGCTTTCAATTCTTGCACACTGGCCAAATGTTCTTCGAGTTGGAATCCTTAGACAACATGATAAGTTGGTTTCCAGAAGTGTTTGATCACGTGCGCAGGTGATGGGGGCTAGTCCAATTGAGTCGTTAGGGTAAAACGACGCGTAGCGATTCAAGCGTCAAACCTCACCTCATCTCTCAACGACAATTGATGGGAACCCCCTCAGCAAACCACCACTGCGGTAAGTAAAATCTCTATCTTTTCTTCAATGCAGCCCAACTCTTGGGTACAAAAGTAGATTCTAATGTGTCGCAGTGATACTCGTCCGAGATGTCGCTCAAGCGCAAAAGACAGGGCAGTGACAGCGATGCGATCGTGCACGGCAACCGAACCGCTCGAATTTCCCCCGATGATCCTCTACAGCAGATCGCAGCTGCTTCCACCGCTACCAATGCCTGTCTTGCCAATCTGCCAATAGAGATGATTGGAGAGATCGCTTCGTGGCTGTCAAGTCCGCGAGACGCTGCGGCCCTTTCCCTGACTGGGAAGCTGTTTAATAAAGAGATGGAGCGACGCATATACAACAGCATTTCCCTCCCAATCATCGATCTCGATGACACACACTGGGCGCTGCTGTTGCGGACATTTGCATCGCGACCAGACCTGGCCGCAAGAGTTCAGAAACTCGAGCTTGAGATTCACTATTGCACATACACCAGTTGTCCAGGCCGATGCCTACCTTCATACATGCCGGCTACTGGGTTTTCATCAATCGAAGACGACACACTTGTAATCAAGTATCCTCCCGGCGACTCGACCCGAGTGAGCTCTCAGGAACTCCAGTCACTCTACGCCGGCAAATTTTGTCCAGCGGCACAAGTTCTCACTCTAGCCAATTTGACGCCGAAGCTGAAGCACCTCAGTGTAGCTATAGATGACAGTAACCAAAGATTACAGAGTATATTTTTTATGCGTTCCATGAGGGAACCAACGGCCGAGTGCTGGCAAAGGCTCTTCCGCTCAGTACGACCGAGTCTATCGTACTTGGAAAGTCTCAGCATTACAGGTATCGGAGGTCTCGACGGAGGAATAGGAGTACGGTACAAACACGACTTCAACGACTTGTCATTCTTCTGGAATATGCCATCGTTGAAGACCTTGCGCGCAGATGGCTGCGACCCATATTGTCGTCTGGAGATGGATAAGTTCAAGCCTCAAACATCTTCGATTACGAAGTTGGTGTTGCACCAAACTTCCGTAAACCTACTTCAGCTCTCAACGCTAATCCTTTCGTGTCAAACCCTCAGATCTTTCACACTATGTCTGAACACTTGGGTGATGCGTCAGCCCCTTCATCGATGGCGAGAGATCATACAAGTTCTAGAGCCAGCAAAAGATGCCCTAGAATACCTCAGCCTGGGATGGAGCCTAGAAGACATTGATGGTGATGATACAGTTGAAATGTGTCTATTACGTGTGCTGCCAATCAAGTCCCTCAAGCACTTCAGCTCTTTAGCTCATGTTCGACTTCCGTTCAGGGCATTGTTCGTAGAAGAACATGACGAGGATGATGAAGAAGGGCCTCCATATTCTGTGTATCCGGCGCCTCTAGAAGACATTCTTCCGCCATCCCTGTCTATTCTAGAATTGAATGTGGAGGACTCTGAAAGAAGGACCACGTACGAGGTTGCTTCCGAAAGCTTTGAGCGCCTCCGGCAATGCGCGCACGACAAATTGCCGAAGCTGACTAAAGTCGCTGCGGTGGGTAGAAATGCGTGTACATCTGAACCAACCGATCGCGAGAAAGATCTCGTGACTTTTTTCAAAGAGATAGGGGTCGAATTGGACTGGAATTCTGGTTACGGTGTTGATTGGCATCGCTTTGGCCACGATTTCAAGATTGGAAACTCCGAAGGCATATTGCTTCCAGATTATATCTCGAGTCCGATTTTGATTTCGGATTCAGATTCCGAAGAATACAACTGGTAAAAATGGACTTTCTTTCGGATTCCGTCCTTGAACGAACCCGTATGTACGTCTCGGCGTTTCGGGTGTTTCTACGGCCTTTAGCTAACGAATCTCTTCTTCTTTCCGCCTAGGTTCTTTCGGGAATTTGTTTCCATTAAGTTTCTCTCGGTTTGAAGCCAGTCGACAGTACCTGTTTCGGTAATGATACTTTGGTGAGCTAGACTATACAATCACAAAGCTTAGTCAAGAATCTACCTCGCGCAATGAGGGTTCTCGTACAATCTCTATCCTTCAAGTGGTTGATACTAGAGTTGATGAGCTCGTTTTGAGTTACACACCATCACTCTGCCGTTCTAAATGGAAGCGACGCAATGCATGATCTTCATTCGCGTAGACGGCTCCCGGTTAAGGTCGAAAAGCGGGCGCAAACCCACCTCCCACGTGAAGGCGTCTCATTGAACATTCGCCCGAACCTGATTTGCAGACTGCTGTCACGGTGCGGAGTTTAATTACTAATGGCTTCCAGTGGTATGTCCGCGAGTTCAGCGAAAGCATTGACGCCGTTTTATTACTCCATCTAACTATTCGGCCGAAACCTCGGTTGAAAGCACTATATAGAACAGCTCGCGTCTGGGAATGACCAACTCCAACTCCAGCCTCCGAAGTAGCTCTGGGTCTCTACCTCATTGTATCAAAATCATTATAGACGTCTGTGTTCAAGCTCAAGTCTACTCTTTGTATCTCAAAAGTTTCAAGCAGCCGACGCAAGACCCACAGTGTCTATCCAGAGAAAATGGTCAAGATTGCTATTGCAGGTGGCTCCGGCAGTATGTTCTCCACCGTTATGCTCCAATCTGGAGTGTTACTAATGCCTCGGCAGACGTTGCACAAGAGATCATTGATGTCCTCGTTGCTAGCAAGAAGCACGAGATTTTGCTTCTATCTAGAAATGTTCGCATATTGTCCACGCATGTATCAATTGCTAGTTCATCGCAGCTAATCGGCTCGCACAGGATGCTCCGGCCGGCTCGGTCGTCAAGGGTGTAACATGGATCAAGGCAAACTACGAAGACCCCGAGCAGTTGGCGCAAATTCTGCAGGGAGTGCACACTGTGCTCTCATTCGTAGCCATTTCGGGGGATGCAGCGAGCACCATCCAAAGGAACCTCATCGATGCCGCAATCCTAGCTGGTGTGAAGCGCTTTGCACCCAGCGAGTGGTCCACGTAGGCAGTCCTTATCCCTCATGCTGTATCCGTCACTGACCTCTTGCAGGTCCGGCCTTAAGCACCTCAGCTGGTACGCGTACAAAGCTGAAGCTCGCCAATACCTCAAAGAGCTGAACAAGGACAAGAAGGTAAGTTTCGAGGCGCTCCGAGATAAGCTGAAGTTCTAACACAAGACCTCACTGATAGGTTCTCGAATACAGCCTCTTCCAACCAGGCTTATTCCTCAATTACTTTACAAGCCCCTATAAGTCGTCCAAACACCTCCACGCAATGGAGATCCCTTTCGACTTCAACAACCGCCGAGCTCTTGTGCTGGATGGCGGCGATGACGACCGTATCACTATCACCACCGTGCAGGATCTCGCCAATGTAGTCGCGAAAGCGATCGACTTTGAAGGCGAGTGGCCTGTTGTCAGTGGCATCAGAGGCGTCGACATGTCCGTTAGAGAAGTCATTGCTCTGGGAGAGAAAATCCGCGGTGCGTGCGCCTCCATCAACTTATCGATCTTGGATATGTGCTGACATTGAGCGAACTAGGCGCACCTTTTGCAATTGAGAAATTGAAAACCAGTGAGCTCGAAAGCGGGGAGTGGAAGACGTCGTGGATTCCGAGGCTCGACCACCCTTCCATCCCAGTCGAGCAGGTTGACATATTCTCGAGGATCATTGTCGCTGGGGTTTTGTTGGCTATCTCGGCCAAGGGCTACACTTGCTCGGACGAGTGGAATCAGTTGCTGCCAGACTACAAGTTTACGAATCCCGAAGAGTTTTTCACCGAGGCTTGGCGTGGTAAGCAGTAGATAGGAAATTTAACGTCTCTTGGGCGGTAAGAGAGATAGTAAGGGGAGCGGAGAGGCGTGGGAGGCTTGCTTTTTGCTGTTCCGGATCTGCGAAGTAGCTCGAATGTAAAAGTTGTCAGAGAATAAGAGTTGCCCTGAATACCTTTACAGGTTCTGGCTATGACATAGTAACTAGTGTGGCAGCTAATTTTCTAACCTCTACATCTCTTCTATCCTAGATGGTGGCTGCTCGCCTTTGGCCATCACAGGAACGACCTGCTAGTGATGTTTGATGCGACATGTCGTATCCGCCGGGGAGGGATGCATTCCGGACTTTCTGACCGGGGATGAATGATGCTCCCTTGTCGTCACCAAGTAGGGGCATCTCCCCAACCTTCACGTCATCGAACTCTTGGATTCGCAGTTGCGACGTTATGGTTGCCATCTTCATGCAGACCCCCAGTGATTGGTAAGTGTCGAATGTGCAATTGCCTGTCGAGCAGGTCGCTCCAAGCGGTTCGATTGGCCTCAAGAAGTTACTTCCGTCCTCTGCGGTCGCCATCAACAGCGCTTTGCGTGTTCCCGTGTCCAATTTATCTTTCGGCGCGATGATCGTACGGATGGCTGAAGCTTTGCCTCTTCCGACGCGGCTAGCACGTCTCGTAAGGGGTAACTGATAGCTAGCTGTGTGATGGGGGAGGTTAAAAAACTCAAGACCATAAGGATAGCCCTGAGCGCACCGAAATGCCGGAAGCGAATCCGCCATACGAAGTAGCAGAATCAAAGAGCCCCAGGCTCCTCTACTCGCCTGGTCAAAGACATGGAAGTCATAGAACGGCCTTTCTCGGCTGAACCAGGTCCATTGCGCTTGACTAATAGCTGAAGAGACGGGAAGCATAAAAGCTGCTTTTCCTAGTGTAGTAAAGAAGGCGACCAAAGTATTAAGCGTGATTCGTAAAGGCCATTCCGGCAAGCTCTGTTGGTCGAATCGAGCGAGTATGACAACAATCACATGTTATATACTTTAGGATGTTACGCAGCCTGGACTAGTCCCTATTTTAGTTCTTCGTAATGGTTCGCCCTTTAGAATGGTACAGATATCGTACTAATCCCTATGCCGCAACTTTGTAATGGTACCCTCTTGTAATAGCCCTATTCTGCCAAATTGTACTGGTATGCGAATCGTACCAATCCCTTAATGCTAGCTTTGGCATGGTATGCATCTCGTATTAGCCCTAATTCTGCCAAATTCGTACTAATCCCCATGGCGCCAGCTTTGGAACGGTACGGTATCTTATATGTCATACTCTGATGTGGTGAGGGTCCAGGCCAGGATAGTGTTCTAAAGTCGAGTTCTACTTATCTAAATGTTTGGGACACGTAATTATTATTATATTCAGATAAATTTAGTCAAATTTAGCTTCAATAGAGAGCTCATATTAAGGAATATAATTAATGAGATTTCTAGCAAATTCTAATTAGTGGTTGCAAAGCTATCTTGATATTTGCAACCGAATTTTTCCCAGTTGTGATGAGCTCCCCTAACAAATCTGTCGGAAATCTCTCAGACGTTCTTTCCACGCGGCAGCCCAATTCGGCTATTCCGCCTCAGGCGGCCTAAAGCTTGCCAACAAAAGAACGTCTGAGATATCCTGGGTACTCATACCCCTATCTTCCCAATACTCCACCCACGGTCCCACAACCACCCTTTCAAACCCCTCGCTCAGAAATTCGGGCATTGGGTCATCTATCATTGGACAGCACCCGGTGGAGTATAACATGTCGATCCTGAGTACGGCTTCTTGACTTCTTCCGTCCTCCTTTTGTGCACCGCCTCCACTACTGCCTTCCCTGCTCCTAATGCCTGCAAAGTCCTGTTCCTCTGGTTCATCCTCCGGCATATGGAAGCCAATCGTGATACTATTAGGTCTTCCCATAAACTCCGAACACACAGCCTCCTCAACATAGTCGTACAACACTCCCATCCTCAGTCCATCATCATGCAAATCCTCCTCTTGAAGATCCGCCTTTCTCCCCTTATAACGGAATGCAAGTTCCCTCTTATGATACTTGAGATGATTTTCTCCAGGGTGTCGCTCTTCAAGCTCTCCACTTCCATTTATAACCTCACTACCTGGACTCATCTGCCTCGCGATCTTCACCAACGCCGCCGACGTACACGCCTCGCCTTCCCTCGGCAAGTCCACAACCGCCACCTCCATGCTCTCCCCCCTCCTCCGAACCTCAATCTTCCGCACCTCAATCTTCCGAACCGGCGGACTGGAGACGAACATCCGGCGCCAACTCGCTCCTTTCCGCTTAAACGCCTCCCTCCTCTGCAACCAAGGCAGCATTATAAACATCTGTTCTGAGCTCTTCTCATAGAGACCAATAGGCCGTTTCGCTTCCTGAGCATTCAGGAGGTCAGGTGGTAGGGGCGTGAGCCAGCCGGGAAATGCGGTGGTGAGGAGGGGGTTGAGTGTCAATGCTGGAGAAGTAGTGTTGGGAAGGGAATTTGATATTGAGGATGGTGGGGGTATGCGGAAGAAGAGGTCTGATTGCAGAAGGGGGGACGCGGAGATAAGAGTGTGGAAGAGGCGATTAGTGAGTTGGGCGTAGAGGAGAGATGGTGGAGGAAGTTGGTGCAGGATGGTCTCGAGGAGCTCGGGGGTGCTGAGGACCGCAGTTGAGGCGGTGGTGGTGGGGAGGTCCATGATGGTGATGAGTTATCTTGACTGTGAAACTTTGGGTGGGTTAGAGGCTGCATTTATATATTTTGGCTTCGAGAAAGCCGGTGAGGAGGTTGCTGGTGCCTAGATTTGACCTAGCATGCATGTGTGGCGGACTTTCAAAACCCCTGGGGGTTGCTGGGTGCGCCAATCATTGCGCTGCTGTATACATCCAGGAGAGAAGGACCGCCTAGAACTAAACCTGAGGGGGTGTTCCCTTGAACATCTTTACAGATAAATGCAGGTTTCTGGTAAATACCCCTCCGAAAATGGACGTTTGTAACGCCGTTTTATGGGGGCCTTTTCCCGCCATGCCAAGAGCAAAGCCCCGGCATCGCGTAAGCGCACCAAAGGCCATGTAACGCCGTGGTGCTAGCTTCACCCCTGCACTACCAAGAGATTGAGATTGAGAAGACACCTGATCTTCTCAACTGCCAGCTACTTATACGCTTGCAAGAGCCGGCTAGCACGCACCTCCGTGCGCCCAGCCTCGTGCCCGCTCCGCGAGTCGTGATAAGTTATGAGTTACTAGAGGAGAAGGGAATGCGAGGATTTACCTTAATTATCTATATAGAAGGGGGCGGAGGCCCCTGTGTTCGCAGGTAAGTACCTAAGGAGAGGAGAAGATGATGATGATGATTCTGATGGCGATGCCGCCGCATCACCGCTTATAGAGTCCGTCGCCGTTCGTCATGTGACCGGAGCTGAGCCTAACCCCGTGACCCTGCTATTAGCTGATGGCCACCGCTCACCCCACCATAATACTAGTAATAATGGACCACTAAGGCCTTTACAGGAAGAGGATTTATAACCTTTGCTTTTGCTTTTGTACAAGTATAAAGTGTTGGCATTTAGGAAGTGACGACAGGTGGCTCGATCGCGTGGCTTAAGTTTGGGGCTTATGTTAGCCATACTAGTTGATCCATGTCGTTAATGAGAGGGCCCAATCCGATTGGCTATTTACGATCGGTGTTTGAGCCCGTTTGGGCTCGTCTTCCCTTGTACTTGGGCAATTATCCGCAATTTCGTAATGGTATATTGTGAGGAGCCCGTTTGGACTCTTCGTACAGGGGCTATTGTCCGCAATTTCGTAATAGGACATTGTGAGGAGCCCGTTTGGGTTCCTCTTCAATTTTCGTACTGGTAGACTCTTAGTAATGGTACGAATCATGCCATTTTGTAATGGTTCGCCTTCGTAATGGTATAAACTGTTGAATGTCACGGTTAATGGTGGCTGAAACGATGTGACAAGGGGTGAGAATGGATACATATATGAGGCACCCCGCCCATCCATAGCCAGACAATGAAAAAGCAGACACAATCACTTGCTCAACATAAACTTTGGAATGGTACGCCCTTCGGAACGGTACAGATATCGTACTAATCCCTGTTGAGCAAGTGATTGTGTCTGTTTTTTTCATTGTCTGGCTATGGATGGGCGGGGTGCCTCATATATGTATCCATTCTCACCCCTTGTCACA